>NW_022196899.1:41222978-41231683 GCF_008632895.1 Mastomys coucha | reverse complement strand
ACACCAAATGGCTGAGAAGCACCTAAAGAAATGTTCAACATCCTTAGTCATCAGGGAAATGCAGATCATGAGTATTTAAACTTTTGGATAAAATAATTTTTTTTCTGTTGTCCAATTTCTGTTTTAGAATGACAGGGCACTTAAATACCGTACAACATGGATGAAGTATAATATAAAGGGAGGTAATTATTTTTGTAGACCTCGTAAATTATGTATTTGTTTATTATATTATGCTTATATTACTATATGCTGTATTATACAAGTAGATGAAATGACAAGAATTAAAAGTGTGATTCTAAATCTGTATGTACTGAGTGTAAGGAAGCATCGTGGTTTAAGAGGCATTTAGAAGCTGCTTCTGATAAAAGCAAAACTAAACAAACAAACATGACACTTCATATGTGTTCATAAGAGAAATAGATCTGGAATCTCGGCTTTACATATTTATTTCCTTTTTTCTCCGGGTCCCACTACTCCTGATAAACATGTATCTGTGTGTGGTGTGCATATGCACAATGCTTTCTTATGCATATGCACTCTGTGGAAGCTGGAACTGAATATCAGGCTTTTTCCTCTATCATTCTCAAGTTTCTTCATTTGTATGATTTTTTAGATACGGTCTCTTATTGAACTTGAAGTTTGTGAATTTAGTTAGACTTGAAAACCAGCAAGCCTCAGGGATTTCTCTCATCCTTCCCAGCCCAGGGGCTAAAGATGTACATCAACACACTGTGATTTATATATGGATACTAGAAATTCAAACCTATGCCCTCACAGGTACATAACAAGAAATGTAAGCATTGAGACAACTTACTACCCTTAGTGGCTATTGCTTTATATGGCATAGAGACACGACAATCATCAATATGTCTCTGTCAACCTAAATTATCTAATATATTTATGGTTGAATACAAAGATAGTTACTGCTCTGAACCTTAGGTTTCAGGAACAGGAATTTCTATTGGACAGGATATCATCATGAGGAGATCAGTTATCTATGGTGGAGAGCCTCTGTCACTGAATAGGCCATCTCATAGAAATTAGATTAACCTCTTTTATTATTAATAAACTACAAATGTATTGAGTTACCTTATAGAAAATATTCAATAAAATGACGAGTAAAAAAATACCTTAAGAAAAGTTATAAGCTAACTATGATCATTACATCAACTCGCTATTTAAACCTATAGCTTAGATAGGTACCCAGAGACACACTCATAGTAAGTCAGTTCTTAATTCTTTTTTCATCTTCTCTGTGAGTGATGCAACTTTTTCGCTCTGTATTTGGTCAATACTAGTTTCTTAATTGGAATGAAGAAGCAATCATCAGGAATAGTTTGTGAGTTTCAGGAGGGTGAGATTTTTTTACTGAAATCTCTAGTCACTAAATGAAACATGAATTATGTGAAGCAAAGAAATGAACATTTAAGTGCAATTCAGCAGGTATTTCAATGAAGGTATCATTTTCTGCCATTTCTCTAGAACTGTAAAATCTCTGTCCTAGTGATAGCAAAGGAGAAAAAGTTAGACAGAAGAGCAGCAAGAACAACAAACTGGAACAGCATTTCAGGTAGGACACAAATGAACAATAACAACAACAAATAGCATTTCAATAAAAGGTGATATTGTAATTCCAAATAAATTGGAGCCCTATTGAAAAGTCTACATATGTCTATCTTCTCTTTGTAATGAAATAAAAAGCTAATTTATTTCCAGTTGAAAGTTGAACAAAGTGACATATCAGTTCTAGGGTACTCTGAGTCTAGCAGCAGGGATGAGAATTGTGACTCTCCAAGAAGATGATATTCTCTACAAAAAAGACTTTCAATCAGGAGAAACTTGTAACTGTCCATTAAAATGAACTTGTTTGAAAGTTAGAGAAAAAGAAATGCTTGTGCACTGATGAAAAGTGCTGAGTTATTTTATGAGAAGTCATAGAGAGGAACTTATGGAGAATTAAAGTACCTAGAGGACATTCGTCTTTGGCTCTATCTTGAATATTTTGGACTTACTTATTTATCATATATTTATTCATATTATTTATTCTTTATTTATTCATTTTTAAATTTATAATGACTTGCTTTACAACCTGATCATAGTTCCCCTCCCTCTAGTCTTTCAATCCCACACTCTCACCTCCCCTCCTCTCAACCCCCCTTTTTCTTTAGAGAAGGGAAGCCCTCCTACAGATATCAATCATCTTGGCATATTATTTTGTTCCTATTCATTGTCCCTTCTTGTGATTAAGAATTTAAGATGTCAGCCAACCCACCTTTCAATATAAAGAGTAAAATAAAATGTTGGCAAATGTGGTTTGTATGCAAATACAAAAAATAGAGAAATTTTTACCCATTTCATTGCTTGATTTCACAGCAATTTGTTCATTTTAGCATCTGCTAACTGGAGTTTAATATGAAGACCTTTAGTTAAAAAATTCATATTTTAATATTTCCATCAAAGGCTCTTACTTGCCATTTCCTTTCTCACTAAACTTTCACTTAAATAATGTAAATGTGGAAGTATGTTGCTCAAATTTGTCCTAAGGGGGTAATAGCTAATATAGAACTCTGAACTCTGTGGTTTTACTGACTCTAAGCTTCTGCTGTTACTTTTTCAAGTATCATTTGACAGGGGCAGAGCCAGGGTTTAAAATCAGGAAAATAAGACTGGACATAAATGCATGAAATAAAAGCATAGCGTTTAATTAAACTCACAGATTAGAGATGAGAACGAAGCCATTAAAGAAATGGAAGTCTTTTACTGAAGGTCTGTGAATCTAGTCCCATCCATGAGCTTATTTTCACAAATGTTTTAATGTAATTGGTCATAGTGAAGGGAAGGAAACTGTGCTGCAGTGGAGACACAATTAAAAACAAGGCTAAAGACTCAAAGTCTGAATCTCAATGCTGAGTGATGGGTGGTAGGTAGATAGATAGATAGATAGATAGATAGATAGATAGATAGATAGATAGATAGATAAAGCTAATTAAAGAGGGCACATTTTTGTGCAGGGAAAATGAACTTTTCTGTTTTATTCAGTTATATAATAGTATGCAAATAGCTCAGAGGTGATTTCATCTCAGCTTCTATGTCTTGTCAACAGAGTAAATATTCATATTTGAGGCTTTGCGAAACAATAAAGCAGTTTTGAAGGTTCATTCTTTAAAGCAGGAATCAATGTAGAGTATGACCACTGTATAGTGGTCAAGATAACTGAAGAACCTTCACAGGGCCAAGGGCCTCTCCTCCCATTGATGACTGACTTGGCCATCCTCTACTATACACATGCTACCAGAAAAATCAGTCCCACCATGTATAGTCCTTGGTTGGTGGTTGAGTCCCTGGGAGCTCTGAGGGTACTAGTTAGTTCATATTGTTGTTCGTCCTAAGGGGCTGCAAACCCTTCAGCTCTTTTGGTCCTTTCTCTAACTCCTCCATTCGGGACCCTGTACTCAGTTCAATGAATGGCTGTAAGCCTCTACCCTGTGAAGGTTTTGTGCCCCAGTGTAGGGGAATGCCAGGGCCAATAAGTGGAAGAGGTTGGGGTGGCAAGCAGAGGGTGAGGGGGAGGTAACAGGGGTTTGTTCTTGTTGCTTTTTTTGTTTGTTTGTTTGTTTGTTCTATTTTTTTGAGGGGAAACTGGGAAAGGAGAAATCATATGGCATGTAAATAAAGAAAATATCTAATAAAAAAAATATAATAGAAGAAACCAGAAGATACAGAGCAAAGAGCAAGATGGGAATACAGTAAATTGTACTCAGTCATCATACTCTTTCCATCTTCCTCCTCCTTCCCTTCCTTCCTTCCTTCTTTCCTTCTTTCCTTCTTTCCTTCTTTCCTTCTTCCCTTCCTTCCTTCCTTCCTTCCTTCCTTCCTTCCTTCCTTCCTTCCTTCCTTCTTTCCTTCTTACCTTCCCTTCTCTTCGAGCCAATAGCTTTTCTACCTGGACTACTTGTTTCCAGAATAATGACTCTGAGACTTAATTATATATGAATAAATGCATAGGTCATAAACTTTGGCTTGCTCCCCAGCTAGCTCATAACTTATGTTACCTGTTTATTCTAATCTGAGTTCAGCTATTTACCTCTCCTCAATTTTATGCATCAGTCTCCTGCAAGCCTAGGGTGAAAATCTCCCACCGTTGACTCTTTCCCAGAATCCTTTCTCTCTCTCTCTTCTGGATGTCCCATTTTCTGCCTCAACTCACTGGCTAATCAGCTTTTTATTGGCAGGAATACACTCCTCCTTCCCTTTCTTTTTTCTGCAGGTTGTTAGAAATGAAACTCACTGCTTGCCCCATGTTAAGCAACTGTGCTATTAGGAGAAATCTCACTCTTATCTTCAAATTTTATTTTCTTCTATAGACTAGAATTTTTTAAAGATTTTTTTTTTATTTATTTTATGTATGTGAGTACACTGTCCCTGTCTTCAAACACACCAGAAGTGGACATCAGATCCCTATTACAGATATTGTAAGCGACCATGTGGTTGCTGGGAATTGAACTCAGGACCTCTGGAAGAGGAGTCAGTTCTCTTAACCACTGAGCCATCTCTCTAGTCCTATAGACTAGAATTTTTAAAAATCATTTATGAACATTTAAGTGTCAATTAAATTCAATGCACTAAATAATATTTCAAATCCAAAACTAATATTTGTGAAAACTCTACATATAAAGAATAAAAAATTCTGAAATTATGATATCAATATGCAAAATTTGATCAATAACAGTAAAGTTTATTTGTTGTACCTCAGACACACACAAGAAAAGGGTTTTTTAGGTAAAAACTAAAGCCAATTGGAAAATTTGCTGATTATTCATTATTTTCCTATGCAAATAACTTTAGTCCTCATTATTATTCACATATAGATATATTCTGCTTCCAGACTACTGTGGTACATGGGCTAAAGACATTTCAAGCCTAGTGTCCCAGGCAGAGCTGTTAGTCAAGTTTTGAGGTATTTGTATTTTAGTATCTACTTAATGACCTCAGTTCAGAGGTACCTTTAATCCAGCAATGTATTGTAATACAGATAGCAGGGTATTAATCCCAGGTTAAGCTAGAAGACACTTTGCCTATCAGGCAATAGAAATTAAAATTGCTTTAGGATCTCATCCCTAATAACTATCACAAATAATAAAAAGGAAAATAAATGATAATGTTGATTTGAGTAAAGAAGACTTATTCAGTGCTAAACGGCTCAGCCTTTGTGCTAACTAATATGAAAGCTTCTGAGGAGCGGCAACTAGAACTGAGTCCAAGAATAGCTAAGGAAGGTAGCCCAGACTCACATAGTATGCAAAAGCAAAGAGCACATGTTCAGATGAAGTTCCTGGATGCGGCTGTCTCTCTGATTGGGAATGAAGACCCCTGGCGGGCTTGCAGACACAACTTTTTTTGTCAGGGGAATTTCAGGGAGGAATTATTTGCCCCTTCACCTTGATTGGTTGGGTCTATCTTTAGGGTTCTTGATCCTAAAATTGGTTATACTCTGGAGACTTCCCAGGAGGTTGCTTATTCATTTTAACTCTCTATTCTTTTTTTTTTATTATTAGATATTTTCTTTATTTACATGTCATATGATTTTTCTTTTCCCAGTTTCCCCTCCCAGAAACAAACAAAACAAACAAACAAAAACAACAAGAACAAACCCCTGTTGGCTCCCCCATCCCCATGTTTGCCACCCCACCCTCTCCCACTTATTGGGCCTGACATTCCCCATTGTTCTGGCAGCTCTCTATTCTTAATTCAGGACAGATGACAAGGTTTCCTCAGAATGGTTGTGCGTGGCTGCAGTTGGTTGACCATGGGCTAGTGGATGTGAATTCCTATTTCTGGGAAACAGATTCTTAGGCCTAGTCCCCCAAACTGCCACTCTGTCATCTGTCATGGAGTCAGCTTGCCTCTGACTATCTCAGTCCTTTCAGAACTACCATAGGACTTAGCTGTACCACTCTTGATAGACAAACAAAAGATTCTGTGTCATCATATGAAGGAATAGTTGTTCAACTGTTTATTATAGCACAGAGTCCAGAATGGAACCATAGATTACACAAAGAAACATGTCTGTGGACACTGGGGTATTACTTACTTGAAACTACATTTAAGGACATTTTAAAGACATTTTTAGGAAAACTGATGGAACAGAAAATCATTGTGATAACTAAAATAAGCCAGAGTGGAGAACACAAACTTAAATTTTTCTCTTTTATGTGAATCATAGACTTGTACATGTAAGTGTGCCTTAATATATATATGTATATATATATATATACATATATATATATGCATGTATGTATGTATTACATATGTTTATGAACATGAGTGTTTTTATATATATGTATGTATGTATGTGTACATGAAAGGAGAACAATAAATTTTAAGGGAGGCTAAACAGATCATATTATAATACATGGAATAACAAAGCAAAGAATTTATTATTTTTGAAAGAAACTAAACCAGCCTGAGTGGTGAAGTTAATAGCCCTGAAATAGCGTAGTGGAATTCATCAGTGAAAGGTTGAAGATAGAAGTTAGGAACATGCCATGAAGAATCCCTTTAATTTTTATGCTAGAATACACAATAAAGAGTTAATTTAAAGAAATTCCAAAGGTACAGCACTTGGTCTCAGTGGCACTCTAAACATGAATGAATTACTATTTCATGTTACAAAATCTGTTATTTCATAATTTTGTTTAGAGATTATAAATGGAGTTAGATATTCTAAAATATTTGGATACAAATACACATTGGATCATTTACTCATAAGTATTAAGGTTGCCACTTTATTATTGGCTTAATTAAGCTAAGCAACAACTTTTTCAGTCATTCAAAGATGTCTGTTAAATATTTTTGACCTGGACTACAAATAACTAAATCAGCTGTGTAACCAGTTTATATTTTATACCTTTCAAATGCTGTGGAAAATCCAAATATAGCATATATATATATATATATATATATATATGTACATAAATATATATGCTATATAGTATATATGTATATATATTCATATATATATATTTCAGTTTACAATTTACATGTATCCTTGTGTGTTAAGGCTATAACACATTTTCTGAAGTAAATGTGTTGCTTAATAAATATTATGTGTAGCACACAGAAGTCCAGTCTTTATTGACAACTACTTTATTGTGTATGTGTGCATTTACCTGATACTAATCACATAACCTTTGACAATAAGTATCATCTTTTGCTTTAAGGAGTTGAAAGTTTAACAAAAACACCAGACAAATAGACAGGAAATTGTATGTGAAGACAATAAAATCTATGAGGAGAGGAAACAGAAAAAAGCATTTGAAAGGTTATAAGTTGGAAAAATTGACTAAAGCAATAGTAGCTGTGTTGAATATCAAGGATAACTAGTCAGGCAAAGGTTCAGAGAGATGCTGGAGAAGCAGTAACTGCTGGAAGCCTTCACAAGGAAGGGATGTAATGGAGACAGAGAAACATCAGTGCTGTAAAGAAAAAGAATGGGTGAAAACAGTGTTACATACTGTTAATCTATAAGTTATCCATATCTCTATTTTACATTTAAATTCACTTATGTGTGTGTCTATACTATCTCTATCTTGATTAGATAGATAGATCAAAAGATAGATAGATCAATTGATCAATAGATAGATTAATAGATAGATAGATGATAGATTAGAGAGAGAGTAAGAGAGAGGGGGAGAGAAAGAGAAAGAGAGAGAGAGAGACAGAAAGACAGAGAGAGAGAGACAGAGACAGAGAGACAGAGAGACAGAGAGACAGAGAGACAGAGAGACAGAGAGAATAATGGATATAGATATGGGTATGTCATATACCTAATGTCTTTGTTCACCATATCATTTTTAGGTTTAAAATTGTGTTTTGGATTTGATATGTCAGTGTTCATAGATTTAATTTTCTCTTTCACATCCAATCAAATAATAACCAAAATTCTGCCACAGTAGAGTTGTTTTGCTAATAATATCTTATCATCTGAATTGATCTAGTGTCATTGATACAGTATAATATTCATTTCTTCATCCTATGTGAGCATTGGCTACATTTTATAATTGTTTCACTTACCTCTTTGCATATAATTAAAAGGATATTTTAAAATTCCTCTATTAGGATGAAGTATTCCGATTTAAGCTACAGTACATATATTAAATTAAACTACATGTGGACACATTCTAAGTCTAAGCAATTTTTAGCTTGAAATTCTCCCTCCTCAGTTTCCAGAAACTTAAGCTGTTAGGAAAAGGATTAGTTATATGATAATAACATTGTTAATTTCAAATTCCAGTCATTCAAAGTAGAGTTATTTTTATTTCTATAAAGGGTGCTCTGAACCGAGAAGGATTAGAATAAGTAGTCACTATCTATTAAAAAGAACATGATAAAGTGAAGTTGATGGGTTTATTTGACCTTCAGAGGATATGTTCTCTGCAGACTGTCATTTGAATCTCAGAACCACTAAGGTTCTCCATGACGCCCTTGGACAGTGTTTATAGATGGTGACACTAAACATCATCATAGGATGAAAATATAAAAAAGCTGCTGAATTAAATTTCTATAAAGGTTAAATACAATATTGTAATATAAAACAATTTCTATCAGCAGGGCAGTGGTGGTGCATGCTTTTAATCACAGCACTTGGGAGGCAGAGGCAGGCAGATTTCTGAGTTCGAGGCCAGCCTGGTTTACAGAGTGAGTTT
>NW_022196899.1:41196501-41222241 GCF_008632895.1 Mastomys coucha | reverse complement strand
AACTGACTGATTCAAACTGGCTTCTCTTTTGGCCTCTCCCGAATTGCTCTGCCTGACCTCAACTAACTTTAGCAATCTGTTCTAATCTTCTGGCTCCTTCTCATTCTCTGGCTCGTTCTGTTTTAATCTATATCTACCTTGTTCTCTCTCTCTCTCTCTCTCTCTCTCTCTCTCTCTCTCTCTCTCTCTCTCTCTCTCTCTCTTTCTCTCGACAGGGTTTCTCTGTGTAGCCTTGGTTGTCCTGGAACTCACTCTAATCAAATACTTTTTTAAATGCTTTCTAATTGATTGCATTTGCCCACAGATCTCTCTCATAGATTACCATTATGTTTTGAAGACCTCTTTGTAGAAGTAAGAAATACAAGCCATCTTCAATTAAGTAAAATATAAATTTTAAACATTTGTTCTTCTTAAAAGGATTTTTTTCCTTTGAAGAACATAATGAAAAAGTCCTACCACACTTCATACTAGCTTGTGAGTATGTCACTCAGTAATTTTACTGATACTTCACTTAAAAGAAAATTTTCCCAACAAAGGACAGTATGGATATAACTATTCAGATTTAAAGACCTATCATACAAGAAATTAACTGGGACTTTAGTTTGCTTTCTATTAAAATTTAAAGAATATCTTAGAACATAATTATCCTATGCTCAACATAAATGTATCAGAACTATTTGCTACTAATCATCTTTACATGTGTTGGACTACTCTTCTACAACAAAAGTTGTATTTCCTAAAGTTTAAAACTTCTTAGGCATATCTTGAATGGATGTCAAGGATCATATTTTTTGGCAACTTAGGGAAAAAGTAAAGATTTACAGATTGTATTAATTAGCATGTGACAAAGGATACATATCACATCATCGTCATCATCAACAAAAACAACAACAATAACAACAATGACTACAGCAACAGTGTCACCAGGATAGCTTAAGTAAAATCTTTGGTATTTAACATAAAACATAAACATATTATATTGATTCTGACATTCAGTAGATACTATTTCTTTGTAATAGTGATTATTATGGTTTTATGTTTTGCTTTGATTTGTTTTTAAAAAACAAATCATTTACGTTGTGTACAGAAAGTAATATAGGTTTCCATATATGGACAATAAGCATAACATAAGAACAATAAAATAAATGCATTAAACATACAGGGCCCTTCTAAAACTCACTCTTTTTACTCACTCCCTATCTTAACAAAATTTCAGTTACCATAAAATAATATATGGGATCATTTTATTAAGAGTCTGGCCCTATCTCCCCACCAGGTTCTGACCTAAGCATCCTCCTACCCTTTGGGGTAAAAGTGGGGTCCGGCGTAGAAACGGGATGCAGGAAATCAGACTGTGCTGCGGACCCCATGCCACCGCTGGGCTGTGAGAAACCATGGGACCCTGCTCCAGGGGTGTGGAAGGTATAGTCTGAGGTCTCGGCAAACTGCTGCGAGCCTGTTTGAGGGTCTTGCCCGTATGGAGGCCAAGACCAGCAGGTTCTCAGACTCTCTCTGCAGACGCCATTGGATGTCACGGAAGAGCTGAGAACAGAGTAGGGGCCCATGGACAGGCTCTGGCCGGGGCGGGGGGGGGGGTGGCGGTAGGGGGGAAGGGAAAAGGGCAGGAAGAGTGAGTTCTGGCTGGTTTGGCTGGTGGCCTGGCTGAGAATGCAGAAAGGCTACCTGGCAGGAGGTTAAACTTGAAGCTCATTAGGGGAAGACCTGCTCCAGCAAGGTGGATTCCAATGAGAAGAGGCAGTCCATGGTATTTATAAGGTGTTTATTATGGAAAGGCAGAGAGAGGGAGAAGAGTAGAGAAGTAGAGGCCAGCCATGACCATGTGGAGGGGAAAAGGAATGGGGGAAGAGGGGGCAAGCAGGAAGCAAGAGTAAGAGAAACCAGAGAGTAAGAGCAAAAGAGTAAGAGAGGGAGGAGGGACCAAGCTGCTACTTTTATAGTGGACTGGGCCTGCCTGGCTGTTGCTAGGTAGCTGTGGGGTTAGAGTCAGAACAGAATAAGAGGAGCTTGGGACATTGCTCCATTGTGACTGATGGCCACACACCTTTCTGCAGGGGGGCTGTGGGAGGCTGTAGATGCAATAAGAACCAGGGGCCCAGGGGCTGTGGCTGAACACCTGCAGTCCCTTGTAGGCTGAAGTCACTCACCACCTACCAGGTCATTGGAGTTCAAGGCTGTCTGTGCACAGGTTACCACCCTATAACACCCCTTTCCTCCATTGGGCTAAGAGTCACTTTGTTGATGGTAGTTTCCTTATATCAGTCAGGGACAGAGCAGATGGTAGTCCTTTGTCATGATTGATGTATGACATGGTGACCAAAGCTGTCTTATGATAAAGATGTATAAAAATCTAATCCAGTCCAATCCAGAAAGTACATCATAGGAGTAGGAAGACAGACCGAGACCTGCTCTCCAACATATGGCACAGGTGGGCCATAGACATCTACAAGCTGCCACCCCATGCAGCACAGATGCAGAGTGCCACCCAAGGTCCTGCCAGCCACATGCGCAGCCTGAAGCAGGAGCCAGCACAATATGAGAATATGTGGTGGTTTGATAACATAGAAAAGAAAATGGAGTATCTTGAGCACTATGAAGAGAGATGGAACCAGAAACACTCCTCTCCACCTGGATCCATGGTAAGGTCTCAGCCCAAGCTGCTGCTGAGGGCAATGTCTTGGTCCATGACTATGCAGCAGTAGAGATTGCTGTTGATGTCTATGCCTTATATTACCACTATGGAACAGGGGGATATTCCTTATAAGGCAGCTTCTGGACCTACACAGATGTCCAGGCATTGTGCACAACTGGCCGCCCCTCATTGGATGCCTTACTCTGATAAGCTGGCCTCATCTTTCACTATGGGCAGCTTTTGGGACAGCCGGCCCTACACCTAGTCCAGGCAGCACAGTGGAGCTGCTTCTGGAGGTGTGGGTGTTAGTGAGCTGGTCCCATGGGCGTGAGAGCGGGAGAGCTGACACTGTCTCCTGTGATGGGGGCATTGAGTGGCCCAGCCATAGCAGTACTGGAGAGCTCACCCTGGTGGTGCCAGCGGCTGACCAGCGTCCATTCAGGAGCAGACCTAGGGCTCTGAATGGGCCCACTCCAAATCTATACAGTCTGAAAATGTTTGAAATGTTTGAAAAGGCTAGTCCTATTGTCTCAAAGGTGCAGGATCTCCATGACACAAAGTACCAATAGTATAACCAGAGGATTCCTTATAAGGATCCAATATTGATGGTGTCACAAAATCTAGGGATCTCAAATTAGACCAATGCAATTTGCAAGTGAAGATGTGTGGACAGAGAGAAACATTCTGGGACATACAGTAAAGCTTCCACGATGAAATACTTTCTATGCTTTCTTTTTGTTGTTGTGCGTGAGTGCGAGTGTGTGTGTGTGTGTGTGTGTGCGTGCATGAGTGTATGTTTTACTTGGGGCAGGAGGAAATTTCAAGGGCAAAGGACAGAGATGAGAGTTGGGAAGATGAGTAGGACTGGCATGTATGATGTACAACAATGAATCAACAAAAAGGTTTTATAAAGACTCAGATCTATGTAAATTTTTCATAAAACACACAATAAGCTAGAGTAGAAAGCCATTGAGATTACTTTTTGAATTTTAATTTCCTTCTACTTAGGTGTGAATGGATCTCAATACAAATTTTATTTAATGTGAAGAAATATTTGTTCAAAGCACATGTAGCTTTATGTGTTTTTTCTATGCAGTTAGATTCTTGAATGCTAAAATTATTAAATTAAGTATCAAAGTATCCTGACATTTTGGAACTGTGCTTTGTGAAGTCTTTCTGTTTAAACTGAGTGCTCCTTCCTAGTGTGTTTTTCTCTCCAAAGTCCAAGGTGCTCTGTCTGTGCTTGTGAAATGTCATATTGGCCTTACAGGTATAGTCAGGAATACATCTCCAAACTATGAATATTTTACAAATGTCTGACAGATGAGGTGGGCCCATTCCAAATCTATACAGATTGCCCTTCACGTTTACCTTTTCAATGGAAACAATTCCAGATACAGATTAAATTCACCTCAGAGACACTGGGTAGGCATTTCCTTTTGGTTCTGGTTAGTTGTTAGTATTTGCTGACAGGTGTCTTTTCCAATATACCTTCCTTTATCCTTCTGAGTATTTAAAGGAAATATCTTCATAACTTATTGTTATGCAAAGACTGTAAAGAGGGTAAGCAAGCCCTAGGCAACACCAGCAATTAAAATGGTCAATGGTAATTGCAGGGAAATGAAAACAAAATTTCATCTTTGTTCAACACAAAACAATGTGATTATAAAAAACTGTCCCTAAGTCTATGAACATACTGCTGCAGTAAAGTTTTTACCCATGACTAGGATGAATCTAAGTGTTTAAGCTTCTCATTTTGTATTTAAGACCATTGGCTGAGTTAACAAACTAAGTCACATTCCTAATTCCCCATATCCCATGCATATAGTCCTACTATGTTAAGGAGTGATAACACATAGGTTTTCAAATAAAATTCAAATAAAAATATATTCATATATTTAATCATGTGAAATCATTAATCAAAAATCCTACTTAATTCCATTTCAATTCTATTTGTCTGCTCAAATTTAAATTTTACCTAAAACCAGTTTTAAGTAATTTTGAGAAGGAATAAATACTGAGTTAATTGTGTTTGTACATTTATATCAGAAAATAAGTATGGTTAGTAATAGAGAATAAAATGAGCATAATCAATTGAAAATATTTTATAGTACTATAAACTTATTTGAATACTTTTACAAAAGCGAAGCAAGGAACCTGTACACAATGTATCTTGTGACATATTCACAAGTTAATTTGCATCAAGGTTCTGTGAAACCTTAGAATTTAAAAAATGATTACAATTTAACACTTAAAGTATTCTGACTGAAGAGATGGCTCAGTTTGCCAGGTTCATGTGACAGAGGCATGAAGAACAGAGTTGGAATTACCAAGTTCTTGTAGTAGGTGGACATGGTGCATGGAACTGTAAGCCAAGCACTGAGTATGTGAGGGCTGCATGAAAAGGCAATCCAAGCACGAAATGGCCAGGGAGGCTAGCTGAAATCACTAGCTCCAGTTTCTGTGGAAGACCACAACTCAAAAATAACAAATTAGAGAGCAAGAGTGGGACATACCCAGATGTCAATCTTGACCATATATGAGTCACCTACACAGGTGCACAAGAATACATCACACATGCATAAATAAATAAAATGAACAATATCACACACATACACACACAGGCATGCACACACATACATACATATGTATATATATTTCACAATTCAGGTGAACAAATACTAAAATGATCTATTTTCACTTTTAAGTATAGTGTTCACAGCAAAATTCATTTTAGTACTCAAAATTAAATACTTGTTCATTTTAGCATAGAGTTGTTATTTTTCTCTTATGAATAGCAATCATTGTTAAATACTTTTTACTAATATATGTTTATATTTATAAATAGTAAGAAAGAAAAACAGATATAAATTTATATAGAGACAAAGAGAGACAGAGAGACAAAGACAAGAGACAGAGAGAGACAGAGAAAAAGAGACAGACAGATCTTGAATGTTCCTGGGTGTGAATATGGGCACACCTGTATGTAGGACAGAGAGTGACATAGCATCCATTTTCACATTTTTTGTGAGAAAAATCCTCCAAGTTTTGACTTGGAGTCTGTCTTGTTCACTGATGAATTTATCTGGCTCTTTACCTTACAGTAACTCCTCTGCCTCTTCTTCTCGTCACCCAAGAGTGATATGCTGGGACTAGCAACACTTATGCTGCCACTTCATGCTTTTTATGATATAAATTCCAGAAATACAGACTCCAGTCATCAGACTTGAGTAGCCAATGCTTTACCATTGAATCACCTCCTAGCCCCAAGGACTCCATATTCATATAAAAGATGCTTCATAATTTTGCATTGCTTGAGAAAGAGACTAAACAATGGCAGTGTCTGAATATTGCTGACAAATATTCTTCATTCCTCTGTGCCTTCTGATAGAGATTTTCCTTAGGAATGCAGGGTAATGTTTCAGATTTGGATCAAGCAAGGAATCTGGGATCTCAATATTAGGTTACTTCACACAGTAAAAGCTTTGAGTGTCTTTCAGTTTCTGGGGTCACAATAGTGATGTGTATGTATGATAATAGCTAATATTCTGATTAAGTTATTAAACACATTTTTATCAATTATCCCATAAATTCCAATAAATATTCAAAAGACTGTTCAAGAACTCCACAGAATAACAAGAAGTATAAAAGAAAAGTTGTCATGTAGTACATGAGCAATGAGAGACTGTCCCAAAGTTTGTGTCTAATTCAAGACAAAAACTACTTATATCCACTTGGTTCAACTATTTTTCATTTAAAAAAAAACAGACAATGAATTTTATTCCCTAGGTTCCAAGTCTTTTCAGTTTTTAAGAATAGTTATCACTCTGTTAGCTTCCTAGTGGATACAATGTAAAATGTACTCAATTGAGATAATATGCTAATCATCTATGACCTGACAGTGAGAACAATTATGTAGGAAAAGTAATGTCAGCAGAGCAGCCATGGGTCTTATAAGTAAGTGTGTAAATTGTCATTAAGCATGGAGCCTGACACTTTAAGTTGGAAACAGTGTACCACTGGAAGGACAATATATTCAACCTTATTGTAAACTAAATACTGGACAAACTTAGTTTGGTTTCATGTCAAATCTTATTTCCCATTTCCATTCATTCATTTCCCATAATGAATGGGAATATTAATATAGTAATATTAATTGCCAACCTGAATCATAAGTAGCATATTTTCCATATAGACTTAGATTTTTCACCAAGCTATGAAGCCCATGTTATAGTTCTTTGATGAGCAGTATAGCTTGTAAATAAGTGAGATCCCATGAAAAGTGACCTTTAAAAGCTTTCAACAGCTTTAATTCAGTGGAAGTACAATTTATTTAACCTTTTTGAAAATGCTCATTTTTGACAGATTTACTTTTCAAAGTTATAAAATGATATGATAGAAGATGTGCTTTGTATTTATTATTCATAACTTATACAGTGAAGATTTTTAACCATAAAATTTTATTTAAAAGGCTAGAATACATTTCATTTCCTCTATAAACCACTCACATTATATAGTCATTTAAATCTTATTTCTTGTTATTTTGTCACATATACATATATATATACATATATATATATATACAATACATATAATTGGGTACTTAAAATATTCTAACATTTGGATCATAATACAAAACATAAACTTTTGTTACTGAAGTTTGTATAAGTGTCTTACATATAAATTTTGATAGTTACTTTGATTAGTCACGATGATTAATTGTTTGGCTTCTGAATACAAAACATTTTCTTGATATTTAATTTATTTTTCAATAAATTCCAGAGGTGAGGGTCAGAAATGCTCAGTTGAGAGCCCTTGCTGCTCTTGCAAAGGAGCCAAGTTTTGTGGCCGGACCATTTCAGGAAGCCTAAAACTGACTCCAAAAAGGCCTGAATCCTGTGGCTACCTAAGCATCCAGATTCAGGTGCACATAATCCCATACAGGTACACATACACATATATACACATAATTATAAGCTTAAAAATATATATACCACAGGCAGGTTTCAAGGAAACTAAAGGAAATAATTTTCAATAATAGTGGCATTTTGGTTTGTCTTTTTCACTCGTATATAATGACTACATAATCTTAAATGATCAGGGACCTATCAGCCATATGATTGCTTTACATCTAAAACTATTTCATAAATAATGATAAATGAAATGTTTTATGTTGAGGTTTTCTCCTATCGGGGTGTCTTTTCAGTTTATAATTTTGGATCATCATTCATGGTTTATAAACATTGTAAATATTTTGGAAATTGATAGTAACTTTTTAACACAGAACTTTATTTTATTTATAATGTGGTGAAAGGAAAAAGATGATTTAGAACTTATCATACATTAATCCCAAATGCCTCTTGTCCATCTAGGCATACCACAGCATAAAGATATACAATCCTGTGAAGGTTCTATGCCCCAGTGTAGGGGAATGCCAGGGCCAGTAAGCAGGAGAGGGTGGAAGTACACAGGGGGAAGGGGGAGGGAACAAGGGGTTGTTTTAGTTTTTTTTTTTTTTTTTTTTTTTTTTTTTTTTTTTTTTTTGAGGGGAACCTGGGAAAGGAGATATTGCAAATAAGAAAACATCTAATAAAAAAAATCATAGTTTAAACCTCTCTCTTTGTTATTCTACTTGAGTTAACAAATTAGCACATGATTTTAGTTTTAATAATTCTTCATAATTATATAAAACAAATCTTACTACTGACAGTATTATTGCAAATGAAAATATCAATATGCCTATAAAGAGAATGTTTTCTTGTCATGGTTAACTCATTTATAAAATATTAATAAGATTAGTTATGGTAGAACAGTGTTAACTAGATATGGGAAAAGCCCCAGGAAGTTCCTTCCAGGGAGAGGCACTATTTTCTAAAACAGATGGTAAGCATTCTTCAGTTGTTGTTCATCTATTCTCCACTCTTGTCAGGAGGTCTGTCCTAGTCCCACTTCTTTTCACCCTTATCCTCAAGACTTAAGTAGCATTTGAAATGAAAACCACACTTAGTCTGAGTACTGCATTACCTTACTACTGAGTAAGCACCAGGCCACATTGACTCCTTATAACTGAATTGTAGTACTTTATTGCTGGGCACACAATAGCCTGGTTAAAATATGGGGTTTGATCTGCTTTAGATTCTACAAATGAACTCCTATCTGGCTAAATTGTCAAATCTCTTAGATTCATTTGTCTAGGCTGTATTATAACCTGTAAGAATATCCTCAAACTCTGGAATTGGGGAATTACTCCCTGATCTTAACTCTTCTCAAAATGGCTTAATAATTCTCCTCATTCACTGAAGATAAGCCAGTTATCAGGAAGGAGACATATATTGATCACAGGTGTTACTGATAGGCAAGAGATAAAAAGCTAAAGTGGATCATTTTTATGAAATAGTGAACACAAATGCATTTGCCACTTACTAATACAAACCTTGACCCTCAAGCACATGGTGTCAACTGCTTCGGAGAGTTCAAAGCCTTGGCATACAGGAGGAAATTGTTTCATCAGGAACACCTGTAAGCCTTAGAATCAGAAAATAGAGGCCTACCTCCTGCAATAGTACCTCTCAATCCTATTTTCAAATAGACAGTCATGGTTATCATCAGAATTACATCAGCCTCATTTTCTGAATATAAAATGATTCATTAAAAATATACTTTGTTTATCTTACAAATTTACTCTCTGAGTAATGATTTGATCAGACACATTGAAATAATTGCACAAGTAATTTCTATAGCAATCACTAAAGAGTATGAAAATGAAGTTATTTCTGCTCACAGTTTGTTAATCACCATCTCCTTAATTACATATTTGCACTTTAAATAATTATTGATTGAGAACCTACTATGTACCAAGAAATACTTAAAAAGTATTAGGATTTTGCTTGCAAAAAAATCATGAAGCATATTCCCCCCTCCCCCAGGAACAGAACCATATGAGTGTACACATCAAAAAAGAAAATGCATATTAAACAGAGCATGCATTACAATACATAGGATGATTCGTGAAGGATGGTTTTACATTTTATTTAAGAAGGTGCAATCCTCTGTCAATCAATTTGACAGATTTTATGGCTGGGATTGCCCTAGTATTTTAATAAAAGAAAGATCGCTGAATGACTGAACTCTACCCTGAAAGAAACTAGCAGAACCACAGCTCTTCTTCTTCCTGATTGATAACTCAATGAGCCCAGCTTCCTTAAAAACTACTATAGGCCCATTCACTCCTATAAGGCAGCTCAACTAGAACAACATGTCCCACATACAGGCAACAGATTTTGGAATAGCAACCACCCCAATTTTTCATGACCCTGAAGAGAGAGCTGCACATCTGCTACATATGTACAGGAGAGGCCCACCTCCAGCCTGTGTATGCTCTTTGGTTGGTGGGGATATCCAGGGGAATCCCACCTACTCAGAGGAGAAGGGGAGGGAGGGTTGGGGGAGGGAGGATTATGAGGGGGAGTGACCTGACCAAGAGACTTTAAAGTGGATAAGTTAAAAAAAATATAACGGGGCTGGAGAGATGGCTTAGCGGTTAAGGGCGCTGACTCCTCTTCCAGAGGTCCTGAGTTTAATTCCCAGCATCCACATAGTAGCTCACAAACATCTATAATGGGATCTGATGACCTCTTCTGGTGTGTCTGAAGACAGCTACCGTATATTCATATACATAAAAATAAATAAATCTTTAAAAAAAAAATAACAGAACCATGGTAGGAGCTATTCTCAAACTGTGGGACAAAATACATCCTTCCTTCCTCGGACTGCTTTCATCAGGTAGCCCATCACATTTGTAAATGAAGTAGCTAAAACAAGACGCTGTTCTGAATATAGATACTTAAGCTGAGAATGAGTGGAACTTAGACACACATTTGGATGTTGAGGAAGCCTTCTACTTGTTTATTTCCCTAAAAGTTAACTATTACAACGTGATTTTCCTGAGCTGGAAAGCATTCCAGGCAACCAAAGCAGTATCTTTCCAAATGAATCAAGACATCGTTGAAGACAGGTTTCAGAATGACATTAGAATTGTACAACTCCATGTCACACATGAATCAATCTCTCCACACTCATATTTTGCAAAAATCTCTAAGACAAACAAACAAACAAACAAAAAAACCGTCAGATGCAGTTTTGCCAGCAAAGTCTTGGAAGACAGCCATCCTATTTTGTAGTCCCGAGGAAGAAAGTGCAAGTGTTTAAGGGTAGCCTTACTTACTCAGCATGGACAAAATGCGACCAATAAAAGTTGTGAGTCTTCATGCTCTACTTCAGATGACTGCCTTTCCCTGGAGTAGAGCTCTGAGGACCTATAACCAGATGTGCCTCTGCTCCAGAGTCTGCTCTTTCTCCTAGAACGTCTACTGCTGCTCCAGATGTTTAATTTTGCTGGTAATGACCACCAGACACATTATGCTGCTCAAAATTCAGACTTACTTCATAATGATGTTGATATGTTTGTTGACTCTAATCTCAGGCTGTTCATCTATTAGTTCAGATCACTTTAAAAGTTTGTCCATGGACAAACATTAGTTTTTGGAGATAGCAGGGATGGGAAAATACAAATAATTAGAAATAAATGCTAGTCTATTATGAGATGTTGGTAATAGAGAAAGTTTAGAGGTATAATAAAGTTAAATCAAAATATATTTCTGTGAAATGAGCCAACGGTTCAACACACAAGAAACAAGATTAAGTCAAGTTTTATTAAGGGATGAGTTCTGAATACTTAGTGTCATAATGAAAGAAATATTTTGCTCCATACTTCACAAAAAATGCTGTCCATGAACCAAAATTTCCATGAGTTCATACCAAGTTTTCTTAGAGAACAGCCATGCCAGTTGGTGCTTATTGCTTGACCTATTTTCTATAGCTGTTTTTCAGCAGTTCAATGGGTATTCACTAGACATTATACTTTGGAAATCTTAAAATATTTAGTGTTAGAGATTCATAAAACATTTTCTGACTTTTTAAACTCAGAATATTATATAAATAGTGGAGCTCAATTTCATCTTCTCAAAGATAATTTAGAATATGTTGTGGCCAGAGTAATTCTTGTAGAAATTTGGTGGCTATTAAAATTTCAAACTGTTATGTTTGGGAAAGGTTGTACAGAACATTTAGTCCAACACCCACTCCATAAAAAATGTCTTTTATTATTCCAATTCTGATTTCATAATAATTCAATCTCATTAGTGATTTGCTTGAATAACTCTATGTTAGGGAATTAGATTACCTCCAAATACAGAGTATTGAATAGGTGGACACTTCTATCAGATGAGAGAACAACAACATTGTTTTCAAACTGAATTTACATAAACCTTACTGATCATGCTTTAGTCTGCTCAGGCAAGGATTTATAAACAGGCAGTTTCTACTCTCTGACCCTTACAGCAACATTCTGACAGATGCTTCCAGTATCTGATAACTGCATAGAGCTGCAGACATCCTCTCCCCCGCAAAGTCCTCTTCCCTGTGCTCCGAATACCGAATTGATTTGTATGATATGTAAATATGACTTGCGGATTGTCAAAAAAAAAAGGGGGGGTCTCTTAATAATATCTACTGCTTCATTGGTATAGGTTATTGTTTTAAAATTTCTACATATTACAGTACTAAGAGTATTGAATATGCTAAAAGTGAAATATACTGGTACCTTAGAGTCAGTGCAGAACAAAGAAAGGGTTTACATTCAATCCTGGTGAGAGTTATTTTGATTCTGTGTTTTCATCCTACCTTTCTCTTTCATTTCAGGAAATAACTTATGTGTGAAAAATATTATGGCATATTCTTTGCTCCAACATAGTTCATAGGGGAGACCACACTCTTCTATCAATAGAAGATATTGAACCAAATGAATACAAAGCAATAATTCAATCTTTGAACGACACAGTTCATACAAATATATGAAAAATATTGAGTATGTAAACAATATTAATAAATTTATGAATTAATATGTTTAATAATGTATGATGTTTTAAATTCCTGAACAATGTAGCTGAAAGATTTACTATGTAAATTATGTCACTTAAAAAATTCAGTCTTTTTCTGTCATGTTCAATAAATATTTTGTAGCCTGTGGGGCCTAATAAAAATTATGTATTATAATCGTTTGTCTGATGGTGGTATAAGCACAGCTTCAGGCACAAAATGGCTTTTTGATGTGGCTTCCAGCAGTTTTTGAACTCATTCTTACAATAATTAAATACCTTTTAAAGTGATTATAGATCTTTCCGATTACAACTAATTTTTAGACAAATAGAATTATTTGTTCAGTCTCCAGTGTCTTTGAAAGGCTGATGAATTTTTCAACTATACCAAACATCTTCTAAGTGCTATGTTTTTCACTGAAATAAATCATTTGACTGACAAATCATTTTGTCATTATTTAAAAATTATAACTTTTTCAGTTCAGTTCAGCTGTTTTCCATTTCATATTGACTTTTTTTTTCAGGTAATTGAATTACACTGAGAGGAGATAGAGATAGCACATCAGTGAAGTGCTCTTCCAGAAGACCATGGTAAGTTTTGTACACCAATATCAGAAGCTCAAAACTACTTGTAACCTGCATGTGTGTGTTCATGGATACACACACTTGCTCACCTTCTAGTAACGTAAAAATACTATATATATTACATTATATTATATTATATTATATTCATTATATTATACATCTTCTGATTTATTTACAAAGATGTACTGTGGTGAGGATCACAGTGGGCACTGATTAGCATCATTATTTTTACAACAAATGGATACATGAAAAGAAAGGAGAATGATGATAGAAACCAAGTAGAAATTTCCAGTATTGTGCCAATAATTTCTTGAGTATGCTGAAGTACATTGAAGTGACCACTAAGTGATTCTCTCTTCATAGTTTCAGATTTCTACCTTATATTTTAGTACCCATTTTTACCATTTGTAATGACTGGATACCCAACCCACCCCCATTTTTCATTGCCCACCCTGTGCAAACTCAAACTCTCTCGCCTGCTTGCCCTTCTTGCTCTCTCTCTCTCTCTCTCTCTCTCTCTCTCTCTCTCTCTCTCTCTCTCTCCCACACACACAACTCTTAGTACCTTAATGAATCACTGAGTCATATAAATTTATTTTTTAATTTCCTTAGTAACTTCATTGATATAGAAAGTATTAATTCAGATGGAACAGTGGATATTTGTGCATTATAAAAAATATGATAGAACCTTGTAAGTGAAGTTTCTGTGTGTAATAAAGAGTAGCATGATTTGGTCAAAAACAATTCACAATTTCTTCTCATTTAAGGTCCTGCTCTTTTCTAAAGCCTGATTAATGTTTTATGTAATTCTAGAGAAGGAATGAAACTGAAAAGTAGAAGATCCTTCTACTTCCATTAGGAAGTCATAACTTCCAAATATAATACTATAATAGGAATAATATCCTGATATCCATGCAAGACAGTTAAAATTAAATTATGATTCATTAGAATTGTGTATTAAATAATATATTAATTTATACAACACATAATAAACTATATATTTCAAAAGTGGTCACAAAATAACTTTTTTTTTAATTTGTATATATTACTAACTTAGAACATTAGATATATTTGAAGAATCATTTACTTTTCTTCCAGTTTTGCATGGGCAGAGGTCATACTCAAGTTAAGGTCAACATTGGCAAATTTGTGATTTGAACTGGTGAAGATGAAACATCTGTGGTAATTTCTAATAATGAAACTATATGATTCCCACTTTTGAAGAGGGCAGCTAGAAGAAACTACTTTGTTTTTTAAAGAAAGGGAATAGCTCTTTATAGGGGATACAGCTGGAACAGTAATCATCCTTGCTAATATATTACCACATTACATGTACATAGAGCTGGTGATCTTCTTCACATATAAGCAATCATGAGCAAAATGTGTGACTACACTGCTACATCTACTGAGGAGAGCCTTTCACCCAGATGATGGATGTAAAGTGCTGGGATTAAAGGCATGTGCCACCACTGCCCAGCTACATAATTCTTTTATTTTACCTCAACATACACATCTGTGTAAATTCACTTGTAATAAAGAATATTAAAATTCTGAATGTATTTTGAAATTCATTTCACCATACTTTCTCCATAACCATTCATTGCATAATTATATGCAAAGCTATATAAATACAAGTCAATAGGAGTGATGGCTACTAGTGACTGGTAATTTGACAGGATCTAAAATCACTTGTATATTATCTTGATTAGGTTAATGTTTCATTGGGACTGGTTTTAATATAAGTTGGACCATAACTGGGTTAGGTTGCTTGCTGTATTGTATAAATGAAGAAAGTAAGCCAGACACTAACATGTACCTGGTTTCTTTTTTTCTCTTGTTTTAATTTTATTTTTTTCGTGATATTTTTTATTCTTCTCTCATATAATACATCCAGACTGCAGTTTGCCCTCTCTCCACACCTCCTCCTCCCTGTTCTCTCTCCTCCAGATTCACCCTCCTAACCTTGAGCCACTCTGCATTTTCTATTGCAGATGTTGTATGCCTAGTTGTAAAGCACCAAAGCTTCTGACTTCCAAAACTCTCATCATACTTTCTTCAACACAAAAGAGTTACAACTGAGATTAAAACAGTGGGAGAAACGTTATAAATAAAACAAGCCATAGGGAGACTACTCTAAGGTAGAAACTAATTTATATCAAAAAAATAATATTTATTGGATTAGAGTGTGATTCATATTAGAACTTGAACATGTGTGGGGCCCTGGGTTCAAAGCCAAGGACTGAAGATAAATTGCAGTATATATGAATAAATGTATTAAAACATTTTCTCCTCCAAGGTGAAATGTTGAATTGGTTTGTGTCAGTAAATGCCAATGTTCCAGGTTAGATTTCAATAACTTGAATAGGGAATGCTTTTATTATTAATATAAGAATATAATTTTCTTTTCAATTGATTAATCTATATTTCAGGTCGGAAATATTGTTTTATTTACTGCCATCTACTTTGACCAGTAAAAAGTAGATATGAGATTTGACCTCACTTCAGAGGATCCACCTAGATATTTGATTTTCAGACATAAAAATTTACCAGCCTACAAAATTTACTAAAAATAAAAAGAGAAAATCAAGATAATCAATATGTAATTATGTTTTTTATCAAGTAAATTTTGTGGTGTGCTATGAATATGATATATCAACTGTTCACCGATTAATTTTTAAATTTGTCAGCAAATTCTTACTGAAAACCCAATATTTTTCAAACATGTATATAGAAAACTGAGACCATCATATTGTATTATAATATTTATGTGCCATTTACTACCTATATTTTATCAACTGCCTCTATTTTATCAATTGAATTTTAAGATATACTGGATAACTCCCAGAGCATGATATCACTAATTTGATGCTCAATACTTATGTGCTGACTGCTAATCTGTATAGTCTAGAGAATGAACTATGATTGACATACTTTTTATTTTAATGAGTTAGCTCCATAAACACACAACTAATAAAAAAGAATAAATAGCAAGTAGATAGGCAGACAGATAGTTAAACATCATGAGCTTAAGAATTCAAAAACATATACAGAAAACAACTGGGACTCCTCCTGCCATAGCCATTGGGAATTTTCTATAGAGCTCACTTCAACAGCAGAACCTCCATGGCTGAGTCCTCTTTATTAAACTTGTAACTGTGAAATTAATGACTAAATTACTATAAAAGAATATTAACATATAAATATAAAATTTTAACAAAAATATGATTATTTACAAATCAAAATGACCCTCATTAACTGGTATAAAATCATTATTGTGAGGAATGTAAAGAATAGACTCATATAACAATGTCAATGAGATATTCTCTTATTTAAGAATCCCACCACATATGAAGTAAGGTAACATCATGCAACTATTCACATCGCATCTATAATCCATCACAACTGAGTGAATGGGCTTCTAATTCCATTCAGGTTTAGACAATAACACGATTTGACAAGCAGACAAAGAATTATTTTTCTCTGCCCGGGGGCTATTGTCTTCAAACACATGCTATTCCCAATCGCTTCACAGACACATTTCAATTTAAAATTTCAGGAAATCTTTAATTTAAAACTAGTGTCGTTTAAACATTAAATTCTCACTGCATGCTTTTCTATCAAGTGAACAACTAAAGCCACAAAGGATTCTCCCAGAAAAAATGAAACAGCAAATTCCTGCTACAGTGAGTACCTGATCTTCAAATCAGGCCTTGATCACAATCATTTTGTCAAGACTGAAAGCTCACAGGAGGCTTGCTGCGGGCTATCACTATACATCACACTCTCTCAGTGTTAAACAGAAGGCCATGCTGCTACAGATGAATGAGAAGCTCAACTCATGTTCTAAGTTTTATAATAAATTAAATATAGAGACTAATTGATTTTAATATTCTTACTTCATTTTTGTGTGTATGTTCTCATGCCTTTTCATATGAGCATTTATGCCAAGAGGCGCATGTGCTGATCAAAGGATAATGACTTCATTGGTGCTCTCCTTCCTCTGTGTAGGTCCTGAAAATTGATCGTTGCTTATCAGGATTGATGACATATACCCTTCACCACTGCATTATTTCCCTTCCCTTCCCTTCCCTCCCCTCCCCTCCCCTCCCCTCCCCTCCCCTCCCCTTCCTTTCCTTCCTTCATTCCCTTAAGAAAAGATTTACTTATTATTTTGGAGATTGTATTTAATTGAGATTTGAAAATCAAGACAGGTTGGGATAGTTGGTCCTTTTCTTTCTCTGCGTGGATCCGTCATGGAACATAGAAAATCAGGTTTGGTGAAAAGTGCCGGTATTCACAGAGTCATTGTTTGTTCAACAAAACCTAAACAATAATTATTGTTAGAGGCTGAAAATATAACTCAGTGGTGAAGAACCTACTTAGCATTTACAAAGTCTTGAATTTCATAAACAGCACTCTACATAAAAAAGAGTAATATGTGCTGTTAATATGTTTCACTGAGTCTTGTTAGGCATGCCTTAATGGAGACTGAAATCTGTCCATAAGTGTCGCCGCCTTACCGACCAGCGGAAATAAGGAGGCAACAACGAACCCTTCTCAAGGCAGTTTATTCAGGAACCTAGTACTACAGAATCATTCGTTCATCTTTTCTTCTTTCTTAGCTACCTTTTTTTAGCCCCCAGCCCCTCGCGGGTTAAATACTTTCCCTGGTCCCAATCAGCATCGGCTATGTGGTAAAGCATAATAGGCTGCGGGAAATCATGCCAGCTTGCATCACAAACTGGAGGCACTCAGCTTTTCCCAATAAGGGCTTGTTTATCTCAATGCTCTCTGCTCTGGCTGGAGACCAGGTGCCAAATATATAGGGTGGCAGCTGCGGCTCCCCACGCATAAGTTCATATTCTTCAGGGGGATAGCTAATATATCAATGTTTATGAAAATTTCTCAGTTATTGCTGTCTCTCATCTGCTCTAATAAACATGTATTCTTGGTCAACTTAAGGAAAGATACAGGTCACATTTATCTTAGAAGCAATGTTACAAACGACTCTTAAAGGCACTTTCAGTTAGTAATATATGAACATTTTCAAAAAAAAAAAAAGCTTTCTTTCCCTGAACTGTCGTAATAAAGAAATGTCTTTCTTAGTGATTGTGGGCCTGAGTACCAGACGCTTTCCAGAGAGATCTCTGGTCTGGCCTGGTGCAAGAGTTCCAGGAAGGGAAGCAAGTATGAGCAAGCAGGAGGAAGATGCTTCTGCTGCTTCTGCTGCAGCAGTTGGCTTCAACCTCTGTCTCTGCCATGTTTTCCAGGATACTCAGTTACTTGACTCTGCGCTGCACTGTGTCCAATAGGGCTGGGCAGACAAGAAGCCAACTAGCCAGTGAGGAGTGTAGCGCAACTTCAGGCGGTGTTTTGGGAGAGCAGACCTCTTCCCATTCGAACAAATGGCTCCGATGATGGAGTAGTTCTCCCAAACCTTTAATTCCCTGGATAGGATTTATATACAGTTTTGAGGGTAATTAAGGGTTCCACAGCAGATACTTCTCATTGGTTTGGACTGAGAGCTTGAGGAAACCTTATTTGCATGTGGGAAAGCTTGGTGCTGCTGATGTGTGACCAATATCACACAGCTCTTCTGTGGGGGCTGTGAGGGCTGTGGGGGATGTGGGGGTTTTGGAGGCTGTAACTGCTGCAGGAGCCAGGAGCCCAGGAGGTATGGTTTAACACCTTCAGTCCCTTGAAGGCGGAAATTACCACCCACCAGGTCTCCAAGGTTCCAGACCTTCTGCTCAACCAGGAACAGGTTGCCTGCACAGCCCACTGCCCCACAAGTGATTCTCATATATAGTCACATGAACTTGCATCTCCTTTGGTGACTTTCACTCAGAAACTGCAAAGAATGAGTAGAGGAACATGGAGCTACAGCTTATCCGATGACTATCCTGAGTCTCCCCTGATAATTATGATCACTCAAGGACAGCTTACTCCTCCTTGCTCTCTACTTTCCAACACTCTGAATAATATTATCTCTCTTTCTTCAAGGTAATAATGGGTAGTTTGCTTTAGGAGATGCAATGGCCCATTGCTTTGATTCCAGCACTAAAGAGGCAGAGGCAGTCAGAGCTCCTAGTTTAAGGCCAGCCTGGTCTATAGAGTGAATTCCAGGACAATCAGAGGTACACAGAGAAACCCCATCACAAAGAACAAAAACAAACAAACAAATAAAGAAGTTGTTTAGATTCTTCTACAACAGCTTTTTGAATCTGTTCATTTTGACTAATTAATGAATATGAAATTCATTTGCTGAGAATTTGGCGCTTTAAAAAAAAGAACCATTTTACATAAAATGAGAAACTAACTTGGGTAGATAATTATTTGTCAGGCAGGTTTGCCCTAAGTAACATATGAATTATAAGTACATTAGTAATATAAACCATAAGGTCATCTCTTTAAAATGTGTTCAGCTCTTGCCAGGCAGTTGTGGCACATGCCTTTCATCTCAACACTTGGGAGGCAGAGGCAGGCAGATTTCTGAGTTCAAGGCCAGCCTAGCCTACGGAGTGAGTTCCAGGACAGCCAGGGATATACAGAGAAACCCTCTCTCAAAAAAAATGTGTTCATCTCTCTATTTTTTAACAAAAATACTTATTTATTCTCGGTGTATGATAAGATGATCCAGCACAAATATCTGATCTCCCATGCACCACTATTCCTCATGTCTGCTTAATTTTTCTGTGCAATTATTACACGTGCATCAGTGTTCATTACAGTTATTATGTATTTTGTCTTGAAAATACATGAATAGCAATAAATTAGTTAATATTCATATTTAACTCTAAGGTCATAAATATTTGTTGCAGTCTTCTTTGCTGATAATTACAGTGATACTGGGCATGAAGAAACATTGTTTTATGCTATGTACAAATGCTGAAGATGAATACTTTTAGATATGTGATAAGTAAACTAATTCATTATCTATTGTACAACAAAGCTTTAACTTCAATTTTGTTGGGGTTAGTCTTATACACTGTGTATTCAGACACTGATGTTTATGCCCAGAGGTCTGCCTAAAGTCTAGACTATGGTTAAGCATCTCTGTTCTCAATGTTATAAAAGAATTGTTTTCCATCATCTGATTGGTCAATAAAGTCCCTGTTCAGCCTAAAACTGGGCAGAGGAGATAGCAAGGCTGAACTTTAGATCTCAACCCCAGGATCTTAGGTAGAGAGAAGTAAGAGAAGAACCACAACCAGGAGGAAAGAAGGGAGAAGTGGTCATGAAACAGGAGATCCAGGAGGAGTCATCATGTGCTGGTTGCAAAAGTATTCACCATGGGACCATACATGGACCAGAATGAGCCAGGGCAGGACCAGATTGGGAAGTAACACAGGGCCTTTGGCTGGGAAGTAGATATCTTAGAGGTTAGGATCCACAGTCACAGTGCTTAAAGCTTGGTAAATTAAATAAGTCTTTGTGTCAATTATTTGAGAGCTAATATGGGAACAGATAAGGCTACCATACTTAAATTATGACAACATAATTTACATCTGCTGCTAATTCAATTTTATTATAAATAACTGAGTGATGTCAGTAGGCTATCATAAGTACATTACTTCATTACTTTAAATAACACAAATGTATCTATATATGTATGCAGGTATATATATATATATATATATATATATATATATATATATAATTTTATTTTACCTAGACTCAACTATCATAAAAGGAAATTTCACATCAAATTTCCAGTGCCATAATTTCAGATGGCACATCTGGCTGATTGTACTCACTCTATGCTATTATGGGCTTCAACACCTGGGCTGGCTAATTCAGAGAACTGCCAGATAGCGGGGAGAAGAAAGGGGTCCACCAGCTGTTGGTAATTTAAATCAAAGGACAGTAATCTTATGCTCAAGTGCAAGCTGTCTTCTTCCTCCAGGAGGGCTGTGAATACAGGGCAATTCTACCCTACTCACCTTCATATGCATCCACTTTTGTTTCCTTGATTTTTTTTCTATTTTGAGCTATCTGTTCTCAATTTTCACTTACCCTTATCTCTCATTCATTGAAAGAAAACAGATAAACCATAAACACTTAGGATATTAGATGAAATGTTTTCCAATTAAATGAAATTTCAAGGTCCCTTCTGTTTGGTGTACTGAGTTATGAATTGTGTCTATAACTTGTTCTTTCAGTTCCAGATTATTGGACATAATTGTTCCTTCATTATCTTAGACAATAAAATGATGGGATCAAAGAACATATAAGTTTCTTAGGAGCTAAGGTATTTTTGCTCTTCTGTTACATCTTAACAACAGAAGGATTTATACAGGAGTAATTTTTATGCCTCAAATATTCATTTTCTACTTTCTGATCTGTGGCTATCTTGAAAATAAAAATTTTGGAGCACCGTTCTGAATTTCTGATAAGTGTCTTAATAAACTCTTTATATTAATCATAATGACTCTTTTCTTATAGATACAAGTATATATTATATTGGGGTCACATTGCATTTTATTATTATCCAGTACTCTTCTACACAATATACCTCAAGATATATTGGAGTCACATGATTTAATTTTATCTTTTACCTATGAATATTCTAAAAGAAATTAGTATAAGCGATTTCGTCTTTGAGAGGCATTTGAATCTCTGTTCTAACTATTATGGTGACTCTAGTTACCAAATAGTGAGTTTGGTTTCAGGATGATTGGGTTTGGGGTACTGTAGAGGATAAAAATATTAATGCATAGTGTAAAATAAGGAATTGTCCAAACCATACTAGCTACAACTATTGATCATTCCAGAACTCAATTCATCACCTTTAATGATAAGCTTTATAATTTACAATCCCTAAGAACATTCTACAAGTATATTCTTGTAATCTCCACACACTATTGACTATTTTTAATTGTTACATAATTGAGTCAAATATTTAACAACCTTTATAAACTCACCAGTATATATATACAAACCACTTTTTCCTGAATTTGAATAAGTTGTCTTTGCTATGTAAATTCTTGCATTAATGGAATGGTGAGGATTCCTCTATATGTTATAGAGGTTGAAAAGTCTTGTGGATCTGTACACTTTCATGTTTCTCTAAATTCTACTTAATTATATCTTTGTTAATGTGTACAATCATTACTTTTCTTGTTATTGTGAAAAATCATCAGAAGCAGAGCAACATAAAGAATGAAGATTTTGTTTTTATCACAGTATGAGAAGGTAACTTGTCTTACCTATAAAGTAAGGGAGTCAATAGAATGGGGTAACTGCTCACAGGTCATCTGCAGAGAGGCAGCTTGAAGGCAATGAATGATGAACACTGTGCTTAGACTGTTTTATCTTTTCTCAAAAGAAACGATTCTATTTATTCTTTGAGAATTTCCTTTATAGTATTTTCACCACAGTCATCCTCTTTCCTCAGCTCCTTCGATATCCTCCCTAAACTCCCTCCTTTCTCAAGTTCACATTTTTCCTCTGTCTCTCATCTATCTCTTTCCTCTCTCTTTATCTCTCTTTGATTATTTTTGTCTTCCTCTCTCTTTTAGTCTCTGTCTCAGTGTTTTTATGTCTTGCTCATGCACTTTTCAAATAAAATCTCATCTTAGGCCAGTTTCCATTATCTGACCCCTTTTTGCAGTGATCCATTGCACAATTCCACCTATGTTCTGGGATTTTTGTCTAGCTTAAGCATATGTGGGATCCTTTGTGTTGTCACAATCCATGGGAGACCATATGTGCATCTGTCTTCTTAAGTTACAAACACTGATTCTTTGTGTCATGAACCACCTTTGGGTTTGCAAGCTTCTTGTTTCCCCTTCCCATAGATCTTTGAAGCTTGAGCAAAGGGTTGTGATAAACAAATAGCATCAATGGCTTGGGCTGAGCCCAACATATTTCCATCTCTGTTCTGACCAACCTAAGGCTATGGTTTGGAAGCTTTTGGCTTCCATAGAAATGCATTTTTAAAATAAGAGTTTCTGAGGTGGTCATGGTGTCTCTTCACAACAATAGAATGCTGAGTAAGACACTAGGCACACAGCATAGACTTTGTTTAATAAGCATGTATAAGACTGGGCTGGAGAGATGGTTCAGAAGAGCACTGACTGCTCTTCTGAAGGTCCTGAGTTCAAATCCCAGCAACCACATGGTGGCTCACAACCATCCATAATAAGATCTGATGCCCTCGTCTGGAGTGTCTGTACTTACATATAATAAATAAATTAAATCTTTAAAAAAAGAGAGAGAATTAATTTAAAAAAATGTATAAGACTTAAGTCAACCAATGGCTATATTATTTTTCTAAAATGATAGTACTAATTTTTCCATTCTAATATAATAGAATTAAATAATAGCTAGAAACTAAGGTTGGAATTTCAGTAAACTTTGCTGTCTCTGCTTTGCCATGGATTTGCAAGCTCTTTTGTGTTGAAGATACAATACTCCATATTAGTTCTTCAGAGTTCTACCACATTAAAAAATCTTACAAGTATCTTAGGAAAAAAATCTGCTTCTTTGCTGAAAGAAAATTCACATTTTGGAAGGTTTTATCCCCTAAAAATATTAGAGTGTTCCCTGGCCCTTTAGCCCATTAAACTCTCCCATAACTTAGAACTTCTCATATCTATGGCATTCTAATGGGATAGCTCAGGTTGCCATCACCCATATCATATCTTTCCACATAATTTTTGAATTGTATAAGTAACTTAGGGGAAATTTGTAATTTCTAGCAAGATATGCCAAAATTATATGAAAAAAATTATATAAGTGTCCAGAAAATCTGTACATTATTTGTTTGTGTGTGTGTCTGGGAGGTTATAGAACCCATCATGACATATGTCTGTATACAAAAAGATTTTTAAAAAGTCAAACATAAAGTCAAAAGTAAGAGACAACTTTAAACACTAGATACAAATGTGATTGTCTTCTTACCCCCCATTCCCTAAAACAAGAAAGCAAGCAAGAAAAAAAGAGTACATATTTAAGGAAATATTGAATGATAGTTATCATGCTTGAAGATTATGAAAGCTAAAACTTTCAAATAGTTTACTGATATTCCAATATTTCCAGTTTTTATAATTAATAAAGTGACATTTGTATATCTTGTAATTGAAATTAGTGGTCAAAGACACGAACTACTAAGGTTCCTAGTCAGCAGGTACAAATTCAGTGACCCACTCTCTTAATATCTAGAGAACATGTAATAACAGATATGAGAGTATAGAATGATTTCAGCCTTGCTTGACTAATAAAAATGAAATAAAAACAAAACCTTAAAGGACGTTTCCTTTTTTGAAATTCTAGTGTAACTTCACAAGTTCAGAATAATGTAACTATTACATACCAACTCTGATTCTAACAGGTATTGGTACAAGTTAAACTATGAATGTCTTTTAATAATGCTTTACTTTAAGCAAGCTTTAGCAAAAGCTATAGAAGCACGTTGAATAACTTTTATCTGCAATATTTTGTAGTTGCTAGTATTTTAATGGATGAGATTAAAAACAGTTCTGATAACATTGCATCTGTAATAAGGTTATATATAAAAAGAAATCAGATTTCTGTAACTACAGTAGACAAAAAGTTAGCATATGTCACTGTCAACATAGATCATCTTCTATGATCATCTTAAGCCCCTCTGACATTTTACTTCTAGTTTCTCTGACTTCCCTTCTTACTTCTGGATACAATGTAATGATGAATTATATTGCTTCCCTTCTATTGGTGTTACAAGAATTTTTTTGTCTTTTGGTGTAAACCCTACATAAGGCCAGACCAAATATATGCCACTATTAAAAAACAAAAAAGCCCCAATGACCACATTTCTTGTTTGGCTACAGAAGAAATGCAATTTGACCTAATTATTTTGTCCTGTGCTATGTACATTGTCATAGTATTTTGATCTTATACTCAACAATTTTACAGTTTATACACACAAACAGTATAAGTTACTTTATTTGACTTTACATGGAACAGCGAAGGCAGAAGAGCACAGCATGACTCAAAGAAAGTCAGTTGTCAAATTGGAATGCTCAGAGATCCACTACACAAACACAAAAATGTCTTGCTTAATCAGCTCCTTCTAGGCTGTGGACATTCATATCTACTCTAGAGTCCAATAGAAAACCACTATTGCTATATTTTGAATATCTTGTGTGCTTCTCATCATATAAAGAAGAGTCGGCCTCAACAGAGTTATTCTAACTACTACAGTAGGATTGCTACAGCCCAGTGGCCAGGATGTATGAAATGGTCAGCTCTTCCATACTATATCCAAAGCTAATCCTGAATAAGCTGTCTCTGTTGAATTGAGAGATTGAATTGATGGGGATATATTGATTTCCTAGTCTTCATAAGGTGACACTACATATATCTTTTAAGTTTAAAGGTTTTCAAATGAAATGAACAAAATGCTCCAAACCTCGCAGGACCATAGATCCTACTTTGATTGACTACCTCTGGGCACTGAAGTGCCTACAGGCAATTTCTAGAGGTATTCCATTGAAGAAAACTAATTTTCCCTTTCCCAGCAGGTATCATTTGCAAATAGCTTCACAATTAGGAACAATTTATTAAGAGAGATAGAGATAGATAGAT
>NW_022196899.1:41170045-41196491 GCF_008632895.1 Mastomys coucha | reverse complement strand
GGTGGAGAAGGAAGAGGAGGAGGAAGACTAGAAGGAGGAGGAGGAGGAATAAAAAAGACAGACAGACAGACAGACAGAGAATGAGAATAAGGTTAGATGGGTATGTGGGCAGGGAGGTACATAAATCAGGGAGCACATTGGGGAGGGATAAAAAAATGAAAGAAACAATGATTAGAAAGCAATTATTCTTATTGAAAAAAATGTGTCTGCATCATAACTTTAAAACTAAATGATTACAACATAAGAATTTAAGATTCAAAATATCAATTAAATCCCAGATAAATTAATTATTAATTAATTATTATCAGTCTATAATCCCTACTTTAGCTGGTATTTATAGTTTACTTAATGTACAAATAAAATTGTCTATACTACTAAGTTATTTTTAATATTTATTCACCTTGTGATTACCCTAAGCTTACCTTTCTCTTTGCCTATGAAGTATAGCTTAAGAACAGTAATAGAATAACAGAAAGACAATTGTATAGAGTCAGAAAAAACAAACAATACATTATATTTAAATTAATTTCTGGTGCTAGGACAAACTCACCCACCACTGAAAATTTAAAACCATGGGAACAAAATCTACATATAATATAACATATGGCATTACATAATAACAAACTATACATGATATCAGCTGAATATAATCATATATGCAAAGGAGGTATGATAAAACAAGAATATTTTAAAGTTTAAAATAATGTATCTTCTAAATTGAGGTCAAGTTATAACTGGAAGCTGAATTCACACCCTAATTCCAAATGTGTACACAAGCCACTTGGCCATGATTTCTGTCAAAATTTAAAATTAGTAGCAGTAACTATCACATAACAAAATCATAAAATGAGGCACAGTTGTTTTAAGAGGCAAATTTCATAAAATAAATTAGTAAATACATTTAGGATACAACATACTTTTAACTGTGAAATACTCCTAGTATCAAAAATGTACTATGCTATGAGTACATTTACCTCATATTGACAGAACTTGCAATCAACCAGTGTACATGTATCAATCTTAGGAATATGTATCAATCTTACAAAAATTATATAAATGTGTGATCATCCCAAACTCTATAAAAATTAAAACTAGTCATACTTAACTTTTAATAGTGGAGCTTTCTAGAGACAAACATTCAATAATCATGTCTTTCTATCAAGGCAAACATTCTACTACCCAACGTTAAGTGAGAAAGGATGATTTTACTTAAGTTTGTGTTGTTAAGAAGAAGTCAGACCTATCAGAACACTATTGAACCAAAAGACAATAGTGATTTCAAAGGCTAGGGTGTGAAGGGGTTTATAAATCAATGCATTTATTAATTTGTCTCATCACTTATAAAAAATAAGAGATAAATAATGGATAAAACATTTTGCTGATTTTCTAGCTCTGGCTTTGCTCCCCAGTCCAGAGGATACTTGCAAGACTCCAACGGCATCGAGCCTCCCCATATAACATAAAATATTACATAATTTGGGGCCCCAAAACTAACCAACTTGGAGCCCTGCACGACCACGCATCCAAGCTGGATCCTCTCAGCACTAAAGCTGTGTCCAACTTGGACACAACCTGTATAGTAGAATCAATCTGTCACACAGACTGAAGAATGTGGTGTCTACTAGAGGCACAGCCAACAATTTTGTGTATCCTGACCTTCATTGTCTAGACCATGGCTCACCCCATCTTCCTGAGAAGTTCTGCTGCCATCAGGATCATCCAGTCAACACCAGAGAAAAACATGTGCCTAAATGACAGCTTAACAACACAATCAACAAGACCTAGGGCATTATGTTCTCACCAGAGCCCAGCTATCCTGCTACAGCAAAACCTGAATATCCTAATGAAATTGAAGCTCAAGAAGAGGATCTTCAATCCAATCTTAAAAAGATGACAGAGACTTCTAAAGAGAACATGAATAAATTACTTAATGAAATACAGGAAAGTACATTCAAACAGGTAGAGACATTAAAAGGGTAACTAAATAAATATAGAGTAATATAGTCAAACAGGTGAAGAATATGAATAAAATTGTCCAAGACCTGAATAGGGAAATGGAAGCAATACAGAAAACACCATAAAAAGTTCATGGCATAAGACCTCCAAGATCTGGGACACTATGATAAAACTAAACTCAAGAACAGTAAGACTAGAGGAAAATGATTCCCAGGTCAGAGGTCCAGAAAACATCTTCAATAAAACCATAGAAGAAATTGTCCCTAACCTAAAAAAAGAGATGCCTGTAACGGTACAAGAACCTTACAGAACACCAAACAGACTGGACCAGAAAATAAAACCAATATATCACATACTAATCAAAACACTAAATATACATAACAAAATAATCATTTTAAAAGCAGCAAGGAAAAAAGGTCAAGTAACATAAAAAGGCAGACCTATCAGAATTACACCTGATTTTTCATCTGAGATTTAAAAACCTAGAAGTGCTTGGGCAGAGAACTTGCAAATCCTTAGAGACCACAAATTTCAGCTCAGACTACTATAACCAGCAAAATTTTCAATCACCATAGTTGGAGAAAACAAGATACTTCAGAACAAAACTAAATTCAAGCAATATCTTTCCAGAAACCTAGCTCTACAGAGGATACTAGAAGAAAAACTCCAACCCAATAGGGCTAACTATACTCAAGAAAGCACAATGAATAAATAAATAATCTCCCACCATTAAAACTAATAGAAAACACACACAAACACACACAAACACACACACACACACACACACACACACACACTTCACCACAAACCACATTAAAATAACAGTAAGTAACAATCTTTGTTCATGAATATCTCTCAATATCAGTGGATTCATTTCCCCAGTAAAGCAACTCAGGCTAAGAGAATGGATGTGAAAACAAAGCCATCATTCTGCTGCACGCAAGAAATACATCTCAGCAACAAGGATAGTAATTATCTCTGTATTAAGAGCTAGAAAAGACTTTCTAAGCAAATGGACCCAAGAAACAAGCTGAACTAGCCATTCTAATATCTAGTAAAATAGACTTCCAACCAAAAGTAATCAAAAGAAACAGGGAATGACAGTTCATCCTCATCAAAGAAGAACATCCACCAAGAGCACATATCAACTCTGAATAACTATGCCTCAAATGTGAAGGCACTTGTATTCATGAAAGAAACATTAGTAATGGTTAAAGTCACATTGATTCCCACACAGTAGGAGTGGGAGAACTCAACAGCCTACTCTCAGCAATAGACAGATGATCTAAACAGAGAAATAACAAAATTAACAGAGGTTATTATTCAAATGGTCCTAGCAGATATCTGTAGCACATTTCACTCAAACACAAATAAAAAAATACCTTCTTCTCAGCACCTCAAGGAATTTTTTCAAAAATTTTAACAGAAGAATCTTGGATGGTCAAGAAGCACATAAAGAAATGTTCAACATCCTTAGTCATCAGAGAAATGCATATCAAAATGGCCTTGAAGTTCTATCGAACACCAAGCAGAATGGTAAAGATAAATATCTCAAGGGACTGGCAAGGACGTGGAGAAAAAGGAACACTCCTCCATTGCTAGTAGAATTCCAAACTTGTAAAACTACTCCAGAAATCAGTCAGGTGGTTTCTTAAAAAACTGGAAATAATTCTACCTGAAGACCCAACTATACTGCTCATGGGCGTGTACTGAACAGATGCTCTACCATACCACAGGGACACATGCTTCACTATGTTCTTAGCAGTTTTGTTTATAATAGCCAGAAACTGGACATAACCCAGATGGATACAGAAAAGGTGGTATATTTACCCATCGAAATACTATTCAGCTATTAAAAAGTAATAATATCATGAATTTTGTAGGCAAATTGATGGAAATAGAAAATATCATCCTGAGTGAAGTAATCCAGACCCAAAATGACATACATGGTATGTATACTCACTGATAAGTGGATATTAGCCAAAAGTACAAAATACACATGATACACCCCACAGACCAAAATAAGTTAAACAAGAAGTAAGACTAAAGTGAAATACCTTACTTAGAAGGGGAAAAATAGTCATGAGAGGCAGAGGAAAGGAAAAACCTGGGTGAAATGGGGAGAGGGAGGGAAATAGGGAGGCAGGATAAGGCATTTGGAAAGACAAGAGAGAGGCCCAGAGGGCCAGGAAAAATGAAAGGAAATATGTATCTGCCAGTGGTGGGAATTAGGAGGCATCTCTAGGAAGTCCCAGTCACTGGATAAGGCAGGATCCCAGTGAGTTAATGTAAATGACCTGAAGGAAAATGCCCTAGAGTTGGGGATATAGAACATAAATAGACCATCTCCAGAAGCCAGACAGGACCTCCAATGGAGAGATGTAGACATCAATTCACCCACAAAACTTTTGACCCCAAATTGGTACTGTCTAAAAGAAATGCAGGGACAATTATTGAGCAGAGACTGAAAGAATGGCCAAAAAGTGACAAGCTCCTTTTGAGATCCATCCCATGGACAGGTACCAATCCCCCTACACTATTAAAAATGCTTATTATGCTTGGAGACAAGAGCCTAGCATAAGAAACCTCTGAGAGGCTGTACCCAGCAGCTGACTGACACAGAAGCGGGTATCCACAGACAAGTGGGCAGAGGACAAGGACCCCTATGGAAGAATTGACAGTTCTCAAAAAGATGGCAAGCCCACAGGAAGACCAGCAATCAATTAACTTGTACCCCTGAGATCCCAGAGATTGAGCCACCAGTCAAAGAGAATGTACCTTCTAGTCTGAGGCTCCTGGCACATATTTTGCAAAAGGCTACCTTGTCTGGCTTCAGTGGGACAAGATATAGCTGATCCTGCAGAGATTTGATGCACTAGTGTGGAGGGTTACTGGGGAAATACCCTCTCAAAGGCTAAGGGGAGATGATAGGGGTGGGATATATGTGAGGGGGCACACAGAGAGGCACAGAACCTGGGATATAAATAAACAAACAAATATTTTTCCATATACTTACAATATTTTCCCATATGTCTAATAGGAAGCGGTTTTATACATTGTAACCAGATCTCTGCTGCCAAGTAGCTTCTCTCAGACAAAACAGGATGGGCTATGCCTTATCCTCCATTTCAAGCAGTACTTGTAAAAAACTAATTTGCTGCAAGTGAACCAAATGGCAGCCTTCGATTCTCTTGGTAATATTGTTGAAAATATCCCAGGCAACTTCTCAGAGGAAACAAACAACAAACAAATAAACAAAACCCACATAGTTATCCAATTGGAAAGAAGTAGATTAAAAAATAAGTCTCTACATGCAGAGAAAAATTTACATTTACTAATTTTATAGAGTAAATGTTCTAAACAGAGCAAAGGCAGAGTTTATGGCCCAATAGATACAAATACACAGTAAATAATGAGTAAAAAATTAAATAAAAAAAAACTACATTTAAAATTCCTACAGTTTTCTACTCAAGTGATCAAAATACTACGTACGTTCATGATCCTCTTCCCTATCTGTATTATCTTTTTTGGTGTGTGTGTGTGTGTGTGTGTGTGTGTTTGTGTGTATATATGTGTGTGTTTTACAGCTGGGTATAGTTATAGACATTTGTAAATACAAACAAAGTAGGATTAAGCAGGAATACATCAAATTCCAGGTAAGCCTGGGCTAACAAAATGCTAATTAAAGCATTTATGTAAGGTATAAAACATTATAACATATTTTAATATGAATATATGTATGTTTAATTTATATACTATATAATGATTACTAATATCAAAATAACAATGTTAAAGTGTCTGCATTAATACTTGGATTGATAATTTCAGCATTAATATTTTTAATCATTAATTATGGAAGTTTCAAATGTTCACTATTTTGCAAATCTTTATACTGATTTCACTATGACAATATGAAAAATACAGGGTTATAATTGATAATATAACTTCTGTAACTAACTATTAACAATGGTTGAACAGGTTTGCATATAATAAGCCTATCAATTATTCTTTTTCCATATAAAAACTTGAATAGAATAATTTTCTCTTGAAAATGAGGACAGTGAACACTTGACAACTAGACTTTACATCCAGAACCATGTAAGCTTCAGGCTATTCACCTTTATTTTAGAGTTTGCATTTGTGTATAATCTAAATGTATCAAAATGGGGGGAGGCCCTTGATTCTATGAAGACTAGATGCCCCAGTATAGGGGAATACTAGGGCAGTCAGGTGGGAGTGTGTGGGGGAGCACTGTCATAGAAACAGGGGGAGGGTGGATAGGAAAGAAGTTTGTGGAGGGAAAACCTGGAAAGGAGATAAGAGTTAAAATGCAAATAAATAAAATATCCAATAAAAAATTAAAAAGAAAAAGAAAATCTGACTGATTGATAACACAGGTGATAATATAAACCTTAATGCTTAAGATACATTTTCTTTAGGAGAGAAACATACTTTGAGGGCTCTGATGGCGCCACCCACCCATCTCCATAATGTTAACTCAGAATTGCTCCTGTCTAAAGGAAATACAGGGGCAAAGAGTGGAGTAGAGACTGAAGGAAAGGACATCCAGAGGCTACCCACCTGGAGATGCATCCTACATGCAGATACCAAACCCAGACACTATTGAGGATGCGAAAAAGTCCTTGCTGATAGGAGCCTGATACAGCTGTCTCCTGAGAGGATCTGCCAGATCCTGACCAATACAGATGTTGATGCTCGTAGCCACTCATCAGACAGAGCACAGGGACTCGAATGGAGGAGTTAGGTGATGGACTGAAGGAGATGAAGGGGCCTTATATGGTATCCATGGGAACAGAGGCCATTGGTCCTGTGAAGACTTGATGCCCCAGGATAGAATGCTAGGGCAGTGAGGCAGGAGTGGGTAGGTAGGTGGGGAGTACCCTAGCCCTCATCTAAGCAGGGTAATGGGGAATGGGATAGGGGGTTTGCAGAGGGGAAACCAGGAAAGGGATAACATTTGAAATATAAATAAATAATATTATATTTAACAGTCAGACCTGAGTGTTTGACTCCTCAAATAGGATCACCATCTAAGAAATAAATGTTTAGAAGAAGACTCTTGAGCTTGTACAAAGCACAAGTCCAAGTGGATCAAGGACCACCACATAAAACCAGATACACAGAAACTAATAGAAAAGAAAGTGGGGAAGAGCCTCGAGCACATGGTCACAGGGAAAAATTTCCTGAACACCAATAGCTTATACTCTAAAATCAAGAATTGGCAAATTGGACCTCATAAAATTACAAAGCTTCTGTAAGGCAAAAGACACTGTCAATAGGACAAAATGGCAACCAAAAAATTGGGAAAAGATCTTTACCAATCCTATATCTGATAGAGGGCTAATATCCAATGTATACAAAGAACTCAAGAAGTTAGACTCCAGAGGACCAAATAACCCTATTAAAAATTGGGGTACAGAGCTAAACAGAGAATTCTCAAGAGATGAATAGTGAATGGCTGAGAAGCACCTAAAGAAATGTTCAATATCCTTAGTCATCAGGGAAATGAAAATCAAAACAACCCTGAGATTCCACCTCACACCTGTCAGAATGGCTAAGATCAAAAACTCAGGTGACAGCAGATGCTGGAGATATTGTGGAGAGAGAGGAACACTCCTTCATTGCTGGTGGTATTGCAAGCTGGTATAACAACTCTGGAAATCAGATTCGTGGTTCCTCATGTAATTAGACATAGTACTACCAGGGGACCCAGCTATACCACTCCTGGGCATATACCCAGAAGATGGTCCAATATGTAATAAAGACACAGGCTCCATATGCTATGAACATAGCAGCCTTATTTATAATATCCAGAAGCTGGAAACAACCCAGATGCTCCTCACAGAGGAATGGATACAGAAAATGTGGTACATCTACACAATTGAGTACTACTCATCTATTAAAAACAATGATTTTAAGAAATTCTTAGGGAAATGGATGGACCTGGAGAATACCATCCTGAGTGAAGTAACCCAACCACAAAAGAACACACATGATATTCTTTCTCGGATAAGTGGATATTAGCCCAGAAGATCGGAATACACAAAATACAATCCACAAACCACAAGAAACTCAAGAAGAAGGAAGACCAAAGTGTGGATACTTCGTTCCTTCTTAGAGGGGGGAACAAAATACCTATGGAAGGAGTTGCAGAGACAAACTATGGAGCAGAGACTGAAGGAAGGACAACCCAGAGACTGTTCCAACTGGGAATCCTTCCCATATTCAATCATCAAATCCAGACACTATTGTGGATGCCAGCAAGTGCTGGCTGACAGGAACCTGACATAGCTGTCTCCTGAGAGGCTCTGCCAGTTTTGGATTAATACAGATATAGAGGCTCACAGCCTCTATATTCATTGTACTGAGTACAGGGTCCACAATGAAGGAGCTAGAGAAAGGAGGCAAAGTGCTGAAGGGTTTGCAGCCCCTTAGGATGAACAACAATATGAACTAACTAGTACCATCATAGCTCCCTGGGAGTAAACCACCAACCAAAGAGTACACATTGTGGGACCAATGGCTCCAGCAGCATATGTAGCAGAGGATGGCCAAGTCGATCATCAATGGGAGGTGAGGCTCTTGGCCCTGTAAAGGGTCTATGCCCCAGTGTAGGGGAATGCCAGGGCCAGGAAATGGGAGAGGGTGGGTCGGTTTGCATGGTGAGTGGGGAGGGAGCAGGGTTTATTTTGTTTTTGTTTTTTTATTTTATTTTATTTTTTCTTTAATTCAGAGGGGAAAATGGGAAAGGAGGTATCATATGTCATGTAAATAAAGAAAATATCTAATAAAAATAAAATAAAATAAAATTGAAGGCAAAAAAAGTAGAAGACCCTTATAAATGTGTTCAAATTAAAATCACAGCAACTATATTAAAAAAATGCCTGAGTCTTTTAACATTTTTCTTAAGTGATTTGTGGTTAAAACAATGATTTAGTAATATCAACTCATAAAGACAATAAGAAATTCAGATATGCTTGAAATGGAAGAACTATACCACTAGTTGTAACTTTCTGGCATTGTCCTAATTACGATGCAATATTAAATATTAGAATCAATAACAAATATTGGCAAATCAATGCAGGTTTTTTCATCATAAGCCACATGCCAATGAAAATTATACTCCCAAATTTAATTGAGTTAACCAGTATTTCTCTGCTTTGTGTCTAATACACTATGCTAATCCCCTCATCAAGTCTATCACATGATTGCTTAGTCTGAAAGTGTTTAATTCGTTTATTTGTTTGAACTTTTAATGAGTGATCTATAAACTGTCACTTACTCTGAAAATCAAGTCCTTTGTTAACTTTATCATTTCCATGTTTAACTGGGCTCCATCAGATTCCAGAATATCTCTCAATAAAACAATTAAAATGTAAACTCATAACTTTTACTAATCTTTCTGTTGCAATAGATATCACATTAAACTCAACTCTCTAAAATCTAAAAGGCTAAAGCACAAAATTTTGAAAGTAAATTAAAATTTAATGACTTGATAATGTTTGTTCATTAAACTTTCAAAGTCTAAATTTCCCTCTTCTGCATTAATTTCATACTTGCTGCCTATTTCTCTTGTATTTCATATGTAAGTGCTTTTTAGCTGGATCAATGTGCCATTGGAATAGCATTATTGAGTACAAATGAAACAAATCTATATTCCCCTTGATGTTTGTAGAAAAATTATAAATCCAAATACTAATCATTGTTAATTGGTTCAAGAGATATGTGTAGAAGCAATTATCAGTACAGTTTTATCCTCATAGTTTCAATTTCTATTTCTTTTCTACATGTCATTCTGGGCCTGAAATACTAAATCTCATCTTCTTGATTTTAAAAAGGCTCTTGAAACTGGTGGACATTTCATTTAGTTCTTACTCATATTGTTTTCTGTTCATTAGATCTTGCTTATTCAAAACATTCATTTTGTTGAAACTTTGTTTTCAAAAGGAATCCCTTAGTTTTTATAACACACAGAGTACTGGAATTTGAACGTCTTCCTTTCTTTACCAGTACCAGACATTAGAGTATAGATGTTCTCATAGTAATCACCATGGCATCAACGTTTAGGACATGAGAATTCAGTTTGTATCCTTTTTTGGAAATGGCTTGTCTCTGCTTGTGTGGGAAAGGGAAGCAGTACCTGTGTTTACTCTTGCTTTTCTACTTTCACTCTAGCCAGACCATGTGCTTATACAGCAAGGAAGATCTGGAGCTTAGCAGATGGGAAACATCTCCTTTACTGCTTTCGTCAGATTGCCCAGAGATTCTTAACACAACTGCATGCACATTGTCTCAATTTTTGCCTTTTATGCAGACTGCGTGGTTCCTTCCAGGCAGAAAACACCAATATTACATTAAACACTAAGCATGGATATGGGTTGGAATACATTTTCTGAAGATTTAATGCATTGGATTTTTTTTTTTATAAGCTTTGTCGTTTATTTTTTTTTGTTTGTTTTCTTTATTATATGCGAATTTCTCCATTCCCAGTTTCCCCTCCAAAAAACAAAAAAACAAACAAAAACAAATCCCTGTTGCCTCCCCCCTCCCCATGCCTGCCACCCCGCCCTCTCCTACTTTCTGGCCCTGGCATTCCCCTACACTGGGGCACAGAACCTTCACAGGGCCGAGGTCCTCTCCTCCTATTGATGATCGATTTTGCAATCCTCTACCATACACATGCTGCTTGAACAATCAGACCCCTCTATGTGCAGTCCTTGGTTGGTGGTTGAGACCCTGGGAGCTCCGAGGGTACTAGTTAGTTCATGTTGTTGTTCGTCCTAAGGGGCTACAAACCCCTCAGCTCCATTGGTCTTTTCTCTAATTCCTTCACTGGGGACCCTGCACTCAGTTCGATGGATGGCTGTGAGCATCTACATCTGTGTCAGTCAGATACTGTCTGATAAATGGTTATTAGTGAAGAAGTCTGGAATACAGGAAGAACAACCCACATTCCACAAGGAACTCAAGAAGAAGGAAGACCAAAAGGTAGACATTTCATTCCTTCTTAAAAGGGGGAATCAAATACCCACGGGAGGAGTTGCCGAGATTTACTATGGAGCAGAGACTGAAGGAAGGTTAAGCCAGCATTGGATTTTTTTTTTGTTGTGGTGTGTTATTTTTTTTCTTTAAATTGCACTTAAAACTAATTTTGAGAGAACTTTAAGTTAGAACTAACTAATTACTTGATATTGAACATGTCTTAATTTTGGGAAAATGGGAATCTTACAACTAGAGTGCATGACTGACCATTTATACTGTCAAAATTGAAGATACTTGATTACATATTCCTTTTGGAAATTTTTAAAGTTTTTCAAAAATTGACCACCCACATGAATAAGAATTGCAAAATAACTTACCTTATTTTCTTGTAGGCAAAAGAGTCAGTATAAAACTATACTTACTATATAGTAAATATACATGGTTACTATATTTAATTATTTTCTACTTTTATTAATAGATTCTTTTATGATTACAGTTTCCCTCCTTCTATTACCCCCAGTTCCTCCCAAGTTCCTCCCATCCCCTGGGTCCAATCCCATTCTATCTGTTCTTACAAACAAACAAACACCCAGGCTTTTAAGATATGGCAACAAAACATAACAAAATAAAACATTGTAAGATAAAACAAAACCATCACATCAAAGTTGGATGATGAAAAACAACAGAAAGTCTCAAGACAAGACATAAGTAATAGTGCTTGTTACCTGAATAGGTGTATATAGAAGAATTCAAATAGATCTACACTTACAAAAATATCAAGAGAAAACTCAAATCCAAATGGATCAAAGACATCGATATAAATCTAGATGTGCTATATATAATAGAAAAAAAACTAGGAAATAACCTTGAACATATGGTACAGGAATAGATTTTTTTTCTCTGGTTCTATGGGTTGTAGTTTAGTTAACATTTGTTCAATGTCTAATAACAACATATAAGTAAATACATACTCTATTTGTCTTTCTGGGTCTGGGTTACCTCACTAAGTGTGATTTTGTTCCTTTTTAGTTCCATCTACTTGCTGCAAAATATCCTGATGTTATTTTGTTTTTACAGCTGAGTGATAGTCTGTTGTGTAAATTAGCACACTTAAGTTTTACTTTCTTCCTCTGAGGAGCATTTAGGTTGTTTATAATTTCTGGCTGTTATCAATAGAGCAGCAGTGAGCATAGTTAAATAAGTGCCCTCTACTTACCATGAAGTATACTTTGGGTATGCCCAAGAGTGGCATTGCTAGTCCTTTCTGAGAAAATGTCATAGTTTTGCATTAGCTGTGCACATTTGCACTCCTACCAGAAATGGATGGGTGATCTTCTTATTCCACATTCTGGCCAACAAATTAACTCTCAAGACAAACACACACACACACACACACACACACACCATCACTACCACCACCACCTCCAACAAAAACACTTTCTGGTCTATACACAAATGAGAAACTGTCTAAAAAAGAAATATTCTCAGGTAACTCTAAACAAGCAAGTGAAATACTTATATGACAAATATTTTAATGCTTTAAAGAAAGAAAATACCTCCCATTTTCATATTTGTAGGAATAACGTTACGTGTCAGGAGCCATCTAGGCAAGGATTCAGACAAGTACATTTTCTGTAGATGGCCCAGCGCTTTGCAAGGTCATGATGTGTAAACTCTGAATTACAGACACTTCCTAGTGTTGCAGCCAACAAGGGCTGGGGCCAGCTTTCTACAGCACTCAGATATCTAAATGACCCCAAGTGGAATCCAGAGCAGGAACATCTGCCTGACATGGACACAGACCATTCCTGCTGCATGATCATGGACCCAAACATGTTCTGCAGCAGAGGCCTAGGCCAGGACTCCACCATAGCCTCAGGAGATAGTGCAGACGGCTTGCATCAGGCTGTTTCCCATTACCTTCACATCTCCTGTCTTTGCCGTGCACACATCTTTGTGCTGCTCAGTCTCTCCCATCTCCCTACTACTTATGTGCTCATCTCAGTCGCACCTGGGCCTCTGGGAGTCTTCGCCTGTGCCCTTGTACGTGACAAGGTAATGGGGTCCTCTGCATTGTAATTGATTCTTTAAAATAATTTCATAATAATGCATCACTTCATTGAATCAAACATCAAAAGCACTCAGTACGTGTTAGTTTCAAAAGCGCTTTGTTAATATTATTTGTTACTGTTTATTTTATAGGATTTTTTAAAATAAAATTAGGTACATTATTTAAGCCATCTTTAAAATTTGCTTGACTGTAATCTATTCTTTCTGATCTGGGTAATTTTATCAGAAAGCTTGCATTTTTATCTTACATCAAAAAATCCTTTCAGATAATATATTAAATAAAAATATGACTTAAGTTACTTGTAGTTCCTTTGTGGTTAAATTTTAAATTACATGCTTTAGAGAGGTCTTATTGGTTTAGTCTCTTTTTAGGTTTAGAAACTCTGATATGTTCCTGCAGATGTTCCTGCTCTTGGCTCCCGCTTGGGGTCCTTTAGATACCCAAGTGCTGTAGAAAGCTGGCCCCAGCCCTTGCTGGCTGCAAAAGTAGGAAGAGTGTCTGCAATTCAGAGTTTACCCATCATAGCCATGCAAAATGCAGGGCCATCTACAGAAAATGTACTAATTATGATGTAAAACTATGACACATAATTAATATGAGAACAATATATGAACAAGGCGAAAAAGAACTGTTTATAGAATGGAGCTTACATTATTAAACCAAATCATTTTAGCAGTATTGGTTTAAGAACAGTCAAATAGAAGATGAAAATTTTACTCAAACTCTAGTATTCAAAATAGTCATTAGCAATTCCCTTCTAATATGGCCTTAATAATAACTACTATTTTCCCCATAATTCATCCACATATACATTTTTGGTCAGAAATTTTGTGACGAATTAAATTATCCTTGTTGTGTTTTGGATGAAGAAACAAAGTTCATATTTCTACTGCATGTTTTTTTGTTTGTTATATGGTATGCGTGTGTGGGGGGTTGTGGGGGTGGGTAGGGAGGATGTGTGTGTTCCCTTCCCGTAGGATAAATTGTGCCTCACTTATTTCAATAAATTTCCAAGTGAGATCATTCATAATTCCACCTTAGTTTAAAAATAATCTACCTATTAGAAACAAATCACCAAGAGAAGAGAGAAGAGAGTGTTATGTACAAAGCCAAAACAAAATCAAACCCAAGAATGGTTACCTTTGTATAAACAGCAGATGTAAAATTCAGCAGTTGATAACTGAATATAAAGTACATCATATGTGTGTGTTCTATGAAGCATTTTCATCATTAAGTAGTATAGCAGATAACCATGTTGCAAATTTGAGAGGTCCTGTATGTCTGTCTAAATACTAGGTATAACCACAGTTTAACTCTTGGAGAAAAATCTTTAAAGTTAATTTAAGATAGTAATATTTCCAGAATTTAAATAACTGTAGTGTTTTGGCTATAAAACCTATCAGTGGGCACCTTGTGGAATTTACTGGTGCCTTTCTATTTGCAAAGTATGGTGAATAGGCTCTGTATACTATGGTTCTGACAATGGTTTAATATCTGTCAGAAGGTAGAGCAGGAAATATAAGCTAGTATTAGAACACATCAGGTGATAGTGTAAATAATCAAATGTACATTTGTACATCACTTTCAGCTGCCACAACGACTAATTTGACATTGATGTTAATCGTCTTGTGACATTTAGAGTTGAAAGACAATAAATAGATTTGCATCATGCCTGGTCAGTTCTGTTTAGCTCCACTAAAAGAACATAATTTGTCTCTAATCAGTTACCTTAAGATAAAGTACAAAACAAAACCAGATCAGCATTTCGTTTGTGCTGAAGATTTGGGAAATATTCAGTATTAGTGTATTCTTCAAATAAAACCACATTTAGAAGTCAGAAATAAGATTTCTTAGTTTGGTGAGCTTGCTTAATTGTTGTTGTTGTTGTTTTCATTTTTTCTCTTAAAATAGAATTTCAGTATGTAGGCTGAGTCCTAAAAAAATGTATGACCCTAACCCTGCAAATGCTTGTAAATGCTTGATTGAATTGCAGGAATAAACAGCCATGTCTAACTCCCTTTACAAAGAAAACTAGATTTGATTTAACTTATTAATAATAGAAATTTACATAGAATAAACCAGAATGGAAAAAAAGTTGGTGAGATCTTTTCTGGTTATATGAGAAAGAAGATATACCCTCCTCTTAGCTCCACATATATTTTAGAACATATATTTTATTTTGGTGCAACTTCATTGTTTCTGGATTTACTTTATTGAAATATAAGAAAATGCTAAATCAAAGTTATGACATTACTCAAAATAGAACAAAATTATTCAAGTTAAATGAAGGATTTTAATAATCACTTGACATTTAAAATTACATTGAATAAATAATGACTATCATGTTTAATTTTATGTCATGTATACTAAGCAACATAAACATTTTAATTGATATAAACACTTTTTATACTTTTATGCATTGTATTTAAATACTACCTAATAACCAGCTCATTCTCCCAACACAAAACCCAATCATTTATTCTGAAATCAAACTTCCTTGGGTAAAGTAAATAGAGAAATCAATTCATCAGGAATTCATTAATGTTGATATACACACTATTTTGGTGAAAGTTGCAAGTGAGTCCACTGTCAAAATACTTCAGCTCCCTTAATTGTTTATATATTTCAAGATTCTTGTGAATGAGTCTGTTCACAAGTATAATCTACTCATGAGTAGCAAGACTCACAGACACAAAACTATCATTTCAGTTTTGTTCATGTTGCATACTCTAGTTATGTTGTTAGCACGTGGCACACAGTATTAGGTATGCACTACCTAAGACTTGAGGGGAGAGGTAACTAAGGACTAGTTACAGAAAAACCAATCACAAAAATAAGGAAATGAGCAAATAATTTATTTCTGTGTTAATTTTGAAGCAACTTCATTGTTTTTTATTACTAAAATTTTGCATCATCATCATTATTATATTGCTTTGAAAGAAGCTCTTACTATGTAACTTCAGACATCTTGGAACTCCCAGCAATCCTACTGCCTCAAGATTTTAAGTCCCAGAACTACTGATCTGAACTATCATACCTTGTGTTTTACAGGGATAATCTTTAACCTCCTATTATAAATGACCCTAATTGCCTCCAGTTACCATAGCAATCTGGTCTCTTTATTGGTTAAGTACAGATTTTAATGTAGCTCAGTTGGAATTGCTTACCCACTGGCATCCATCCCCACCACTGAAAAAAAAATAATGAAAAAGATTTCATTTCATTAAATTGTAAATGAATTATAACACACCCATAATAACCACATTCAGAAACTGTAGACTAAAATATCAAATAGTGCAATATACAAGTCAAACTTAGGTATGCATGCAAAACTGGTTTTGTGGTCTAATTGATTAAATATACTCAAATTGTTTCTTCAGACATTAACAGAACGCTTGTCAGTGGGAAAGCAGTATGTATTTTGTTTACCTGTAGTATTAAAGAACCAATATCATGAAAATAAAAAAAAATACAACTTAGATGCCTGGGTATTATTATCATTATTATTATTATTATTATTATTATTATTATTATTATGATAATTATAATAGGTTTTCATAATAGACATGTGCAAATGTGATTATATTTTGAACTTGTCACCATATTTCTGAAAAGAATACAATTTAGATGCCTGTGTACTATTATTATTATTATTATTATTATTATTATTATTATTGTTAATATCATCATCATCATCATCATTATTTGTTTTTAGGATAATTATAATAGGTTTTCATAATAGACTGATGTGCAAATGTGATTACACTGTGAACTTGTCACCATATTTCTGTACTGAACATGCATTGGCACATGATAAATATACTTACATTTTATTCTTACCTTTTTACAATATCTTCTACATGTTTAAGATTATTTCCACATGTGATTTTATTACTTCTGAAATCTATTGCCATACTCATGTGTATCTGGTTTTTGTTTGGCTGGTTGGTTTTGGTTTTTTTTGGAAAGTATAATGGAGCTCCAAACAAAATCAGGAGTAAACTTCTTATACCCACAGGGCAGCATCACCTGCTGCTCATCAAGGAGGCAGGTGAGACTCCAGACTAGACTGCGAGCTATCAATTCATCACCCCTAGGGTAGGTGGAGGGAGGAACTCATGTGCCTCCAGGGCAGAGGGGCACCTTAGACTAGCCCACCCACTTGCAGAAGGCAATGATGATTCCTTATGTACCCTGGCCTTTCTTGAAGAGAGGTTTCTTTCTTGAAGAAAAATATAATCAAACAAAACAGGAATTCCTTTGTCCTAAGGAAATAGAAGCTCAGGAAGGGGATAGAGACCTGCTCAAGACCAGCATGGAAATTGCTACACTCTGGAACATTATGTGTTCTCCTACCTGTCTGAGACAAGCTATCCAGATGTAACCTCACTCAGTTTCCCTAAATAGTCTGGCATAGTGGAAGTACAGTGTGTGAGAGAGATCTTGCCACAGGTCATCATAGGCAGGACAGCTGGTCCCTTAGAGAGAAGGCTGTGTATGTAATGTCACAAGACAGTAGGACAGGCGGTAATGTAGCTCAGTTGAAGTTGCTTATCCACTGGCATCCATCCCCCCCACTGCAAAAAACAAGATATGATTGTGCATGCTTACGATCCCAGCATTTTGGGTCAGTGTAAGCTCAAGGTCATTTTACAGTTTGACATGACCTTTAGTTACAAGAGACCTTGTCAAAAATAAAAGAGACAACAGGGTTTTGTCAATCATGGGGCATTTTGTGCCAAACACAAACAAAATCAGGAGTGATTTAGTGATATTCCTAATTATTCAGTAAATTGATTTTTTTCTTATACACTATTCAGTTTCTAGCCAACTCTTCTTGAAATAGCATATGTTTATATAATGTGTTTAAGATAGATATAATTTTAAGTATGGAGCATGATCAAAGAAGTAATTTGAGAATTTATTGTCTATATGAAGACTCTAAGCTGCTATTTCTGAAATAATGACTTGATTCTACATTATACACTCAGTCCACTTATTATTGTGTGCATTCATTGTCGGGCAGCAAACATGCAAAGTTAATCTATATATGATTTGAACATGTTAAATGCTTATTTCATGTATTCTCAGAAGAATACATTTTGTAATTGGTTTATAATATTGAAAAGATCAAAGTGGATATATGTGAACAATTCGAAACTTTGCTATGTGTAAAAGTTATGACTATGTAATAAAAATTAGCCATCATAGTATAATTAAATGTATGAGTTTATATATAAATATGATAGTATTAGAATATTTGGAATTTATGTACTTTTCTGTGATTTTAGAATTTTGTAGTTTACATGGTATTCATTAATACATTTTAATTTCTGTTTGATGAACTTTATTCAGTATTTCTCATATGACAAAACCACTGCTATTAAACTCTCTCAGCTGAATATATATATATATATATATATATATATATATATATATATATATATGAAGAAAGCTTGGTTTGAAGAATATAATCTGAGTGTAAGGCTCAAAAATTTGGGTTTAATCTACTGGAACTGTTATACGTTGTTTGCTTCTCTTTGGGCTTTCTGAATCTTTTAATATTTGACTTTTGAAAGTTTGATTATATCTTTCATATTGATATTTGCTGAAAGACTCTGACTTTCTCATACTGGAATATCTAAATTTTTCTGTAGATTTAGATAGTATTTCTCCTCTATATTTCTCTAATTAAGCTTACTGGAAATTTATAGTTTTCCTTCTCTTTTTAAAAATTATATAGCCAGCAATTTGCTTACTTTTTAGGTTGTTCTTTTTATATCTTACTTTTACATATGAATATTTGCACAAATTAGCATTTCTATGCAAATTGCACACATTGGAAAATAGTTGTCTATTATTTTTGTACTTCCTAGAGCATAAAAATTTAAGAAAAGTAAATATTTATCAGTATAAACTATTCCTACAAAGTGAATTGGTCAGAATCTTTTACTAAAATACCTTCTCACAAATAAGTATGCATTACATTGACTGGAAAAATTATATTATTGATCTGGCCAATAGATTTTTTTAATAAAGTTCCAGATACTAGTTATATTGTCATTGTTGTTGGCAGATGTTTACAATTGGAATTATCATATAAAACCTTTAATTAGTTCTTTTTTCATGTCTTTATAATTACATCATTCCCTTTTTCTACTTTTGTACCTACAAACCATCCCATATCAATCACTCTTTGTTTTCTCTAAATTCATGACTCCTGTTTTCACTAATTATTGTTACATGTGCATATGTATATGTATATGTTCATGCATCTACATGTGTATCCCTTAATATAACATAATCTGTTTAAATGATATTACTTGTATAAATGTTTTCAGGGCTAGTGAGTTGTTCTTGGATAATAAATTGGTGAGCTCTCCTCTAGGTAAGACTCTTGCTCCCACTTTCAGCTTTCCTTATTTGGCTGTTTTTCCTCCTGTAGGTTGAAGCCTCGTAGCTCACTCCCCCACCACGGCCCATCTACTTTGCCAAGTCAGTTCTCGCCCTAGCTATACTCATAAGGGGATGTATGGCAGTTTCCTTTTTTTTTTTTTTTTTAATTTTAGATATTTTCTTTATTTACATGCGAATTTCTCCTTTCCCAGTTTCCCCTCCAAAAAAACAAAAAAACAAACAAAAACAAACCCCTGTTGCCTCCCCCCTCCCCATGCCTGCCACCCCGCCCTCTCCCACTTTCTGGCCCTGGCATTCCCCTACACTGGGGCATAGAACCTTCACAGGGCCAAGGTCCTCTCCTCCTATTGATGATCGATTTTGCAATCCTCTACCATACACATGCTGCTTGCAGTTTCCTAACTGAAGGAAACCAGCCCACAGTTTCACTTCTTAATGTGGGTGATTCACGAACAGGGAAAGTCGAGATTCTGTGAAAATAAGCGGGTTAGGAGAGACAAGAAAGACAAATCCCCGAGTCTATGGAGGTAATGGACCAAGAATTCTAGTGGACAATATCTTAATTTTCATGTCTGGGGTTAACACCGTGTGTCTTGTGGAGTGTAGCTCCACTCCTGTACGTCTTGGTCTTGTCTTGAGGATCTCAGATAAAGGTCTTCTTGCATAGGCAGTCTCTGGGTCCCCTGAACTGTCTCCTGATATCTAGACGGGGCCTGGGGCAGGCCCCCGTTCGAGTTTTTTGAGTGGAGATTGCCTTGACCACCCCTCTTAGATTTTTTCTCATCGGACCGTTGTTTCTCTTTCTTGTTCTGATCGCCTATTTTCTGTTTAGCACTCGCTTGCAGTTTTCCCGCAGTACCTGCTCTATCTGGACATTCGCGTTTAAAATGGTTGAAGCTGTCGCATATAAAGCACCTTCTGCGAGTAAGTCTGTGGGCCAAGCCGCCAGGGGCGGGCGTCTCTTGCACCGCAGCTGCCACCGCTGCGCTTTGATAATACGCAGGTCCCATGTTAACGCACAGGTGAATATACCCTGAGATGTCCGTTTGTCTCTTGTGAGGCAGCAAGATAGATTTACATGTCACATTAGCATTCTCAAAAGCCAATTGTGAAATCAGAGGCCCCTCTGTATACGAGTTTTCCAGTGTTCTGCTAACTGTCTCTTGCAGCTTGGCAACGAAATTTTGAAAGGGCTCTTCTGGACCCTGTTGGACACCGGTCAGACTTGCACCATCTCCTCTTTTAGTCGGGAGCTTGCACCAAGCCCTGCGTGTCAAAGTAGTAATCTGATTTAGCGCCCCTAAGGGAAAATCTATTTGCCGAGTGCATTTTTCAAACGTGCCCTCTCCGAGAAGCATATCTAGGGTCCACTCTGGATTATCTGTTTGAGCATTCTGCACGGCACTTTTCTCGCTAAGCTCATGCCATTCAGAAATCCATAACAGGTAATCACCGGAGGAAAGCACTGCCTTACATAACATTTTCTACTCTTGAGGTAGCAATCTAAAGTCCATGATATTGTTAATTAGGGCCTGAGTAAAGGGGGAACTCGGGCCGTACTATTCCACAGCTCCTTTTAATTCCTTAATGAACTTAACATCAAAGACTTGATAATATCTGTGCATATCGTCACTCTGACTTCTGCATTCCACAGCCGGATGGGTAATTGAACGACAGTCACCCTGGCCAGAACCTCGGGGCCCTAGGACCCATTTCCTCATCAGCAATCAGGTAGCTGTCCTTCTCTTTGTTTGTCTGAAATTTAATTCCTCTGATTTCTTCAATTAATTTTCTTATCTTGGTCTCGAGTTCATCTTTCACTGGGCGAGACCTACTTTGAAAACACTCCCTAGTCTGGGAGGGCACGGACTTATGTATAACACGCTGCCTTCTGAAGCGAGGTGCAGCACGTTTTGTTCTGACAGAAAGTTGAGTCTTCTCAGCCACCGTACCGACCGAGTCAGTAGAGGTTTGACTACCTACAGAGGAAGTTTGACTCTCCTCGCTGTCCGTAGAGCTGGAGTCTAGGGAATCCTGACCTAACTCGGTCGAGCTATCGCCTGTCAGCTCTGATGTTGTAAGGCTGATGTATTTAGCTGAATGCACTCCCTTTTGTTCGGTCTTTTCCTTCTCTCTTAAAATATCTAAGACCATTCCCCAAAGGCGAAGGGGAAATCCATCCACCTTGTTTTTCTCTAGAGCTTTTCCTACCCTTTCCCACGATTTTAAATCCATACAACTCATGCCTTTTACCCAAGGACAAAAGCATTCTACCAACTCTGTTAGCTCTCTTAATGTGGAAATTTTAACCCTTACTCCTTTCGCCTCCAGCAGCTTTCCCACGTTCCGGGAAGCTGATTTAGAAATCTGAGCACCCATGTTTATGACCTACCATCAATAATTTCCCCTAGGCTTCTAAGGTATCGGGCGAATACCTAAGTTTCTGCCTAGAACTCCCTGTAGTCTCACACGGATTCCCGGTCAGCGCTAACCAAATCTTACCATGAGAACGACTACCTTAATCTGGATCCGCCTTTTCTTTAATAAACCAGAGCTCTGTGTCTTGTGGTAGGGTCCCTCAAATTCTCCGGTGTTCACGCCCCATGTTGGGCGCCATCTGAAGGAAAACGGCCCGCAGTTTCACTTCTTAACGTGGGTGATTCACGAACGGGGGAAGTCGAGATTCTGTGAAAATAAGCGGGTTAGGAGAGACAAGGAAGACACCAAGTAGATGCTTATCAAGGTGTGATCTTTACTTAGTGAATCGGGATATTTATACCTAAGGCAAAACAATCTTATGTCTTTTAGCATATAAGTGAGAACAGGGAAAAAGCATATCAGTACATATCAATCATGTAAACAAGCCCCTTCAAGCGAGGGCTCCAGGCAAGAAAACAGATTAAAGGTTTAGTTCTTTTTGAATTCTGGGCTACCAGTTCTGACTTTAATCCCTAGAGCTGTCTCCGGTCCAAATACCTGATGAGCCGAGCCGGGCTGCTGCCTCGGGAGTTCAATTGAAGAATCCCGATGAGGTCAGCAAGAACAGTACACCTAACCACAGATTTACCAACACATCTGCAACTACATACAGGAAAGGGTCTCCTGGAAAAAGTTAGATCTAAAGTTCCTGGCTAAGTCAAATATATAAGCTGTTTGCTATTATTTAGAAAGCTGACTTGCATGTCTATACATGCATAGCAGTATTTGCTATTATAAGTATTAAGGCATAACCAGATGCAATAATGCAGCAATGATTTCTTTAAAAGCAGGAAAACATCAATATATAAAAGTAACTTTTTTACTGTACTTCATTTACAAGACAATATGTAAGCAAATGTGCTTAAGATAGCTGTTGGGCACCTAATGTATGATTAGTAGCATTTGCTATTTAACTCAGAGACTCACTTTTGTAACTGTCTCAAATGTCCTCTCAATGGTTCTATTGAGTGGTGTTGGGACCAGAGCTGACACCTGAGTACCATTTAAAGATCTCAGGCTGCTCCAGATGCTAAGTACTCATCAGTGTCAAGAGGGTCCCAACATAAACTCTTCTCGGTATTACCTGATTGGGTTACATATGAGGAGTCTAAATGAATGCCCTTGTTCCCACTCTGGACTGAATCAATATTGCTGTCCAAAAAAACATAGCTGTGGGAAACAGGATGATTCTTGAAGACCAAAATGTATAAGTATCCCTTGTAGAAAAGTTTGAAAATTTACCCATAAATGTTAAAATTCATTTGGTATGAACTATATTAGCTATGATTTCAAAATATAGTAATATAAACCTGGGTGCTGAGCAACCAGGCCAAATTTAGAATGTCTAGGAAAAAAACATTCTGGAAAAAGAAAAAAAAAAAGGAAAGGAAAAAAAATCCCAGGAAGTGAGTCTGACTAATAACAGGATGGTAGAAAATTAGGTCATGTGGAAGTAATTGCAGCTACACAGCTAACAGCAAAAGCATGATATAGGTGCCTCTCGCAAGTTTGGTCCATCGCAATGTGACATGTTGGTTTTCAAAGCATTTGGGGCTGTTCGGCAGTGTTCTTCACAAGCAGGATGCTAGCCATTATCACTCTTGAAAGCAAAGTTTTGCTCCGGCTGACAAAGGCTAGACACCAGATGCATTTCTTATTTCACTTTTGGATCCAGATACTCAAATCAAAGCAGCTATAGATTTCTGTAGTAATTTTTTAAATCAACATTTTTCTATATTCTTAAAGGTTGCTGGAGTTTTTAATAATGAAGTTTTGAGACAAGGTGAAAAAGGAGTGAGCATACAGTACATGAACAAGAGAAATAGTTGTAGAAAGCCAAATTTCTACCACATCAGGAAGAGAAAAATACTCTTTAAGTAGAAAGTGGAAGACCCTGAGTTTGAGGGTAGGAAGAAGTATGTAAGTTGTATCTATTTGTTTATTCAGGAATAGTTACTGCTTCTTCAGTGTTTGCTTTAATACCAGAAACTAGGGACGAGGGACTTATGCATAGGATGAGAGATCTCAGCATAGTTTTGAGGAAGGGTTGAGCTCCCAGGTATGTAAACAGGCACAGGAATAGACATTTGTGAGCTTTTCAGAAGCTCAGGGGAGCACAACAATGGTTGCTTAATATGTAGGTACTACATTATAAAAGGGTGGAGGAAGAAAGATAATTTGATGAACCAGATGGCATCTTAGAGCATTTAGCTCAAAATGTCACAAGTTGTTTAGTATCTTTGTCATCACCACACTTTGTTTCTGTGAATAAATAAGAGTACTGTGGATATGTAATATTGGCATTGTAAAGAGAAGATAGATGGGTTTGTATCTCACAGCAAGAGACTTAAAAATTGAGGAGCCAGCTCACGGTTTATCATGGTTCCAAGGAAGCAAGCAGGGAAAAAAGATTGTCAGCCTGAGGACAAGGAACACACCTATCCTAATGTTGCCATTACATTACTTACAAAGACCTTAGATCTCAGGAAACACAATGGAGAACATGAACTTTTAATGGAAACCATTTTCGAGTGATACTCATGTAACAGAATTGGAGGAGATTTACACCTATGGACTGATGTAAAGCAGGACAGAGATAATAAAATCATGGATTTCTGATGAGAAATTACTCAACAGAAAGAATCGACAGGGTTTTGCCTATTTGTTCGTTTGTTTTACCTGCTGCCTTTTTATGCAACTCTTTTTCTCAAAATTCTTAAACTGTTCAAGAGAAAGGCTTTTCAATCATTAATCCAAATATTCCAGGAGTTATTATATTACCATTTGAGTCTGTTATGTTTAATTTGTAGATCAGATGTAAAATAATTTATTTTATTTTGCTCAATGTATTTAAAGAAAATTTACTGAATTAATTTAATGAATAGTAAATGTATTTAATGGAAATAGAAATCCTTAAGAACAAACCACAAACCATAAGAAACTCAAGAAGGAAGACCAAAGTGTGTTCTTTCTTAAAAGGGGGAACACAATACTCATGGAAGGAGCTGTAGAGACTAACTCTGGATCAGAGACTGAAGGAAGGACAATTCAGAGACTGCTCCACCTGGGAATCCTTTCCGTATTCAGTTATCAAATCTAGACACTATTGTGGATGCCAGCAAGTGCTGGGTGACAGGAGCTTGATATAGCTGTCTCCTGAGAGGCTCTGATAGTATCTGACTAATACAGAAGTAGAGGCTCACAGCCATCCATTGAACTGAGCACAGGGTCCCCAATGAAGGAGCTAGAGAAAGGAAACAAGGAGCTGAAGGGTTTGCAGCCCCTTAGGACAAACAACAATATGAACTAACTAGTACCCTCAGAGCTCCCAGGGACTAAAACTCCAACGAAAGAGTACACATTGGGGGGGACTCATGGCTCCAGCAGCATGTGTATAGCAGAGGATGGCCAAGTCGATCATCAATGGGATGAGAGGACTTTGGCCCTGTGAAGGTTCTATGCTCCAGTGTAGGTGAATGCAGGGTCAGTAAGCAGGAGGGGGTAGATTGGTGAGCAGGGGGAGGGGGGATGGAACAGGGGTTTGTTTTAGTTTTATTTTTTATTTTATTTTATTTTATTTTATTTTGGAGGAGAGCCTGGGAAAGGAGATATTGTAAATAAAGAAAATATCTAATAAAAAATAGAAAGAAAAAAAATCCTTTATAAATGCACACATCATATATATAGTATATACAGTTATATATGTATTGTATACTACAATATTAGATAAATTCCTTTACATAAATATTTATACACTATATGCTTATTTATATGCCCAGGCAGAGAATAATATGAAACCTTGGTGATTTAGAAACTATTGGAAAATGAAAGATGCCGTACCAGTAGTTATTTTCACTGAAATACATACACATATAATTCTTAAGATTGTTTTTGGAAGCTTGGTTTCTTGATAAGAATATTAATTAACCATGAATTTCATTAAAATGAAATTAGTTTCAATGCTCACAAAAAAATCAGAGTGCTTTACAGTTCCTTTACTTTCTCCCTCCATTTATTTATTCATTTATTTATTTATTTATTTTCATATTCATTCATTCATTCACTTTATATCCTGGTCACTGCCACCCCCCTACCAGGTCCTCTCATTACACAGTTCCTCCACCTATAGCTTCCTTTCATACTTCTCTTATCTTTTATATTTCTATCACTTGCCTGGATAACTCAGTTTAAACTCATCAAGATTTCAGGTGTCTTTTTCTATTCCTATTGTATTGAACAAATCTATCCCTGATATATTTATATAAAATTATAACCATATGTCTCACATGGTTTATTACAATTCATCTTATGTTCCTGTATACTGTTTATGGAAATTAAATGAGGATGCCCTCTAGGTTAACTTCCTATTGAGACGAGTTACTGAACTACATATTATAAATGGTTTATCTTTATTTTCAATTTTACATGTCAATTACTGTTTTCTGAAGCAAACATTATTTTGTGTGTGTGTGTGTGTGCTTTTTCTTTGCAGGACTTTCTTTTTTTTTTTTCTTTCTTTTA
>NW_022196899.1:41168707-41169340 GCF_008632895.1 Mastomys coucha | reverse complement strand
TTATTGTTTTTAATAGCTGAGTAGTACTCCATTGTGTAGATGTACCCCAATTTCTGTATCCACTCCTCAGTTGAGGGACATCTGGGTTGTTTCCAGGTTCTAGCTATTAAAAATAAGGCTGCTATAAACATGGTGGAGCATGTGTCCTTCTTACATGTTGCAGTATCTTTTGGGTATATGCCCAGGAGTGGTATAGCTGGGTCTTCCCGTAGAACTATGTCCAATTTCCGGAGGAACCGCAAAAGTGATTTCCAGAGTGGTGGTACCAGTTTGCAATCCCACCAGCAATGAAGTAATGTTCCTCTTTCTCCACAACCTCTGTAGCATCTGCTGTCACCTGAGCTATTTATCCAAGCCAATCTGACTGGTGTGAGGTGGAATCTCAGGGTTGTTTTGATTTGCATTTCCCTGATGACTAAGGATGTCGAACATTTCTTTAGGTGCTTCTCAGCCATTTGGTGTTCACCAATTCAGAATTCTTTGTTTAGCTCTGTACCCCATGTTTTAATAGGGTTATTTTGTTCTCTGGAGTCTAACTTTTGAGTTCTTTGTATACATTGGATACTACCCTCTATCAGATATAGGGTTGGTAAAGATCTTTTCCCAATTTGTTGGTTGCCGTTTTGTCCTATT
>NW_022196899.1:41164873-41165471 GCF_008632895.1 Mastomys coucha | reverse complement strand
ACTGTGTCCTTGGTTAGTTTCTGTTTCCATGATCTGTCTATTGCAGAGAGTGGGGTATTGAAATCTCCTCCTACTATTGTGTGCTGTGTAATGTGTGCTTTGAGGTTTAGTAATGTTTCTTTTATGAATGTAGATTCCCTTGTATTTGGAGCATAGAGGTTCAGAATTGAGAGTTCATTTTGGGAGATCTTACCTTTGATGAATATGAAGTGTCCCTTCTTATCTTTTTTGATCACTTTAGGGTGAAAGTCAATTTTATTCGATATTAGAATGGCTACTTCAGCTTTTTTCTTGGGGCCATTGGCTTGGAGAATTATTTTCCAGCCTTTTATTCTGAGGTACTTTCTGTCTTTGTCACTGAGGTGGGTTTCCTGTATGCAGCAAAATGTTGGGTCCTGTTTACATACCCAATCTGAAAGTCTATGTCTTTTTATTGGAGAATTGAGTCCAATGATATTAATAGATATTAAAGAAAAGTAGTTGTTGCTTCCTCTTATTTTTGTAGTTAGAGCTAGCCTACCATTCATGTTTCTATCTTCTTTTAGTTTTGTTGGAAGATTACATTTTTGCTTTTCCAAGGATGTAGTCCCCTTTCTTG
>NW_022196899.1:41156456-41164043 GCF_008632895.1 Mastomys coucha | reverse complement strand
GGAGTACTAGGTTCTGATGAAGCCAAGTAGTCTTGGTTTCTGTTGGTAGGATTCTTCCATTTGCCTTTCACCATCTCTTGATTTTTGGTGATAGATGTTCTTAGTGACTCTGACTAGAACTTGTCCTGTCCCTGATGCCCTGCAAGACCCCTGAGATTCGTGGGGCTTGTGCCTCCTAGCTGGCTGCTCTGGTCTTAGAAACTCACCGGAGAGAAGATGGCGGCTCTCACAGGAGACTCCGGGTCAAGGTGGTCCCTGGAGGCAGACCCTCCACTTGCAAGGAAGGGGCAGCTAAGGTTGCTGATCCACCTCTGTCACTTGGAACCTGAGAGGATCCTGTCCCTGCTGCCCTGCGGCTCCCCTCCAGATCACTTATTATATCTATCTGTAAAACCAAACACAACCAATAATAAAATTATATTATATTCCATTCATTATATTTCATTTATATTTCATTTATTTTCTGAAATATGGGATAAATTTACCTTTCCCAATAAAATTGAGACTGGTTTTATATTCAGGCTAGTATTTTTCTAATCTTAAATCTAGCTACTATAAAATTAGGTAGGTGTTTGTTTATTTGTTTGTTTGTTATGTTTTGTTTTATGTATGTCTTTCCAGATATTGAATGAGGAACTAGAGAAATGTGTTTCACTAAGGCTATGTGGTTAACCATGATATCTCTGTAATGGCAATTGTTATTATTATTATCATCATGATCATCATCATTATTGTGTCTTCTGAAATGATCATATGTTCACAGTCGTACACAATCAGAAGATGGATTGAAATCAAATCAGAAATTCTCCAGTGTATAAACTTAGTATGCAAATCTCCATTATTTTTATTGAATGAACTTTGTGGAGCATACATAGAACTATTCTAGATATAATCTTTTGTAATTTTGTAAACATAATCTCTAAAGTCATTAAGTTATTTTACAAGAAAGTTTTTCTAACAAGATTAGTAATGTTTTTCTTCATGAAGCATATACACTGTATTTCAGATAAATTTTAAAATTTGTAGAATACAATTTGTCGTTGGACATTATGAGTGCTTATTGATAATACTTTTACAAATGATGACAGGAAGTAATGACAACACCATCTTGTCACTCAGCCTTTTTGGTTTGAGATCAGAAAATATGGTAGTTTTCAGGTCTTCTTATTTATTTTTCCTTGTCAGGCTTATAATGCTCCAATTTACTGAGATAATCTAGTTCAATGTTCATAGATCTAAAGTGAAAAAAAATGACATTTGTAACTTGTATGCTATCTGGAAAATGTTAAGCGTGCATTAGATATCATTTGAAAGCTAATATTTCTAATAATGATTATCTGTGTATAAAACTTTCAATCATTCCTCCATCAAGCACTTTTAAAGGAAGTTAAAAATTGATATTATAGCTGTATTTAATGTTTGTACTCAAAACTGAATCCAGTCTGTATTTTAAAACATTCATCTGAAGCTTACAGTGTAATCAGTTCTAAGAGCCAGATGTTCATTCTTTGCAGTAAGGGTATAATTGACAGTTAACTTGAAATCTTGTACTTCTTATCCTCAATTGTTTCCCAGATCCACAGTGATAATGAGGAACAGGGCAACAACACCAATTTTCTGCTATGTGCCATATCACTTTCGGTAGAAGTCACAGCAAGAATTCAAAAACTGAAGCAATTATGGATTTACTGGCACAAACCTTCAGTATCTAGCCTTCACTTAAAAAGATCAATAGGAATCCTAAGTGAACTTAGTAAAGAACAGATCTTTGATCCATATCTTTAGGTCAAAATTAACATTATCCATTTCTGTGCTGACAGCTTTAATTGGAAAAACTATTCTAACCAACATTCCCGAAGCCATGTCATTTCCATTGTCTTTGGAAGACACGCAGAAGACAGGTGCATCCACTGAAAACACGAAGCAAGAAATAATTTACCAGAATGATAACTGCCTGTCAGAGAAGCAGAAACTTGTTATCAGGGAGAAATAAGTTGAACTTAGAGGATTTTCTTTTAATCTTTAACCCAGTGGAGATCAAAGGGGAAAAATTTCCCAGGGGCACCTTTAAAAATACAATTATCTTGACTTGGATTTTCTCTCGAACTATTCTGACATTTGTTATTATCCATTTACATAAAAAAATTCTTCAGCTTTAAAACAAAACAGTCCATGTTAGTTTTAACAGCAAAACCATTTTGAATCCCGAGAAGTCTAATACTTACCACTGAGTATTAAGTAAAAATAATCATGAAATAAATCTCTATTATAATGCAAGAAACTCCTCTTAATTACATTAGTGAATGAATAAATGTATTTCATAAGATAGATCACAAATAATTATTAGAAGCCAAATCCCTTTATAATTGGAAAGAGGGCATAATGTACAAGATAAATTATTAAATCTGATATTTTTGAGTCATGATTTAGGATACTTATTTAATCTTAGACATAATTCTGTAGAGTGTTTTAGCCACAACCTATGACATGCCTTTTCCTTTGCTGTTAAATGAAGTTTGGTTCTAGAAGTTTTAACACTCAGTGATTATTGACCTCTTATCAAGAGCACTCAAGTTAATTATGTACAACAATCAAACAGGACTTTAAAGGAAATTCTCATAGGAATTCCTTGCTTAGATCCGGAGGTGAAGATGGAACTGAAGAGAGGTAATTAGCCATGTGGCAGACCTACAATAGTGTAAAAGGGTTGAATAAGTTATGAGCTAGTAGGAAAAGGCCAGATTATGGTCTAGGCACTTAATTAATAAATAATAAGCCTCCAAGTTGTTATTCAGTAACTGGGGTGCTGGTGGAAAAGCTCATATCACAACATATTTTAACTGCTTATGTAAGGACATTTTATATAGAATCTCTAACAGAACGCCCCTGACCATTCTTGCTTTGATTTGACTTGTCCTACATTTCTTGTAACATTTTTTTCTATTCCCAGGAAAACAGAGTGTCAAGTATTAGGTATAGATCAAATAGATACTATCATCATTGTTCAGAAAAAGAGCAAAATAATTTTTATAAGTGTAAATTAAAGAACTGTAATATTTATTGATGTTAGATCAATATAATCAATATAATAATTTGTATGAGAATAATCTCTAAAATATAAAACCTACAATATTTCACTTAGACATTTCTAAAGAAATTATACAAATATACATTCACAGTCAAAAACAAATAAACAAAAAAAGCCGGGCATTAGTGGCATATGCCTTTAATCTTAGCACTTGGGAGGCAGAGGCAGGTGGATTTCTGAGTTCGAAGCCAGCCTGGTCTACAGAGTGAATTCCAGGACAGCCAGGGCTATACAGAAAAACCCTGTTTTGAGAAAAACAAAAAACAAAACAAAACAAAAAACAAACCCAAACAAACAAAAAACAAAAAAAAGAAAGAAAAATGAAAACCACCAACAACAAAAAACCCAAAAAACAAAAAACCAAAAATAAACAAATGTGCATGCCCAAAAATATCCCATTATAGTTTAAAAAGGCTAAAATGTCAAAATGTAATGTAAAGAAGATGTTCATGTACACCAGCTGAAATAAATCCAACAAATAATAAAAAGTCTGCATGTATATGATAGTGGTTAATATTTTCAAAAATAGGATAGGAGACTTAATGTTTCCATATTAGTTTTGATCATAATGCCTAAATTATGATTTATTTGTAAGTCATTTGAATAATTTTATACTAATAAAATTCTAGAAATTCTAAAAATACATTTTTAAAAATAAAAAATATACTTTTTTAATATTTAAAATTTCTTTTTTACTGGATATTTTATTTATTTAAATTTCAAATGTTAACCCCATTCCAGTTTTCCCCTCCAGAAACTCCTTATCCTATCTTCCCTTCCTCTGCTTCTATGAGGGTGCTCACCCACACACCTACCTACCGACTCCCAACTCCCTGTCCTGGCATTCCCCTACTTTGGGGCATTAAGCCTTCCCAGGACCAAGGGCCTCTCCTTACATTGATAGCTGACAAGGGCATCCTCTTCTACATATGCAGATGGAGCCAAGGACCCTCCATGTGTACTCTTTGGTTGGTGGTTTAGTTCCTGGGAGTTCGGGGAGGGGACAGAGAAATGGTTGATTGATATGGTTGTTCTTCCTATAATTAGAAAACCACTTAAACTCCTTCAGTCCTTTCTCTTAACTCCTTTATTGGGGCCTCTGTGCTCAGTCAAATGGTTGCCTGTGAGCATCCACCTCTGTATTTACCAGGCTCTCTGACAGAGCCTCTCAGGAGACAGCTATATAAGGCTCCTGTCAGCAAGCACTTCTTGGCATAGGCAATGGTGCCGGGGTTTGGTGTCTGTATATGGGATGAATCCCAGATAGGGTAGTCTCTGGATGGCCTTTCCTTCAGGCTCTGTTTCATATTTTGTCTCTGTTTTTCCTCCTATGAATATTTTGTTCCCCCTTCTGCAAGAACTGAACTATAACACCATTAAATTTTAATAAAGGCAAACATTTACAAAGTGTACTCATACTAACTTTAAAACATCGTAGAGTTTAGTGGTTAAAATTTTGGTGGAGATTTGTACAAAAATCATTAATAAAGTCATGATACCAGCTAGATACAGTAGACTCTACAAAAAATAGTGGTATTTGATCACTGAAAGCCCCTGGGAGATATGCCTGTAAATATAGGAATAAGTAAATTTTATTATTCATCTTAAGTATATTGATAATGCAAAAATAATAATGTATTTGGGCAAATCATAAAACAGTGATTTCATATATATTTAAAATATAACTGTTTATAATCATCTATTAGACTATGCTTGTCAATGTTATAGAAGGGCTAATATATGAATAAGTTTCCATTTTCAAAATTTTGTTTTTTATCTGTTTATTTTTATTAGATGTTTTCTTTATTTACATTTCAAATGATATCCCCTTTCTGGGTTTCTTCTCTAAAAAAAAATCCCTGTTCCCTCTCCCACCTCCCTGCTGACTAACCTACCCTCTTCTGCTTACTGGCCCTGGTATTCCCCTACACTGGGGCATAGAACATTCAAAGGACCAAGGAACTCTCCTCCCACTGATGACTGACTTGGCCATCCTCTGCTACATATGCAGCTAGAGCCATGAGTCCCACCATGTGTACTCTTTGGTTGGTGGTTTAGTCCCTGGGAGCTCTGAGGGTACTGGTTAGTTCATATTATTGCTCCTAAGGAACTGTAAACCCCTTCAGCTCCTTTGGTCCTTCATTGGGGACCCTGTGCTCAGTCCAATGGATGGCTGTGAGCCTATACTTCTGTATTAGTTGGGCATTGTCAGAGCCTCTCAGGAGACAGCTATATCAGGCTCCTGTCAGCTAGCACTTGCTGGCATCCACAATAATGTCTGGGTTTGGTAATTGAATATGGGAAGGATTCCCAGTTGGGGCTTTTGTAAGGCAAAGGACATTGTCAATAATACAAAATGGCAACCAACAGATTGGGTAAAGATCTTTACCAATCCTATAGCTGGTAGAGGGATAATACCCAATATATTAAAAGAACTCAAGAAGTTAGACTCCAGAGAAACAAATAACACTATTTAAAAATGGGATACAGAGCTAAACAGAGAATTCTCAACGGATGAATACAGAATGGTTGAGAAGCAACTAAAGAAATGTTCAACATCCTTAGTCAGCAGGGAAATGCAAATCAAAACAACTCTGAGATTTCACCTCACACCTGTCAGAATGGCTAAGATCAAAAACTCAGGTGACAGCAGATGCTGGAGAGGTTGTGGAGAAAGACGAATACTCCATCATTGCTGGTGGGATTGCAAGTTGGTACAAGCACTCTGGAAAACAGTTTGGTGGTTCCTCCTGAAATTGGACATAGTACTACCAGAGGACCCAACTAACCAGTCCTAGACTTATACCCAGAAGATGCTCCAACATGTGATAAGAACACATGTTCCACTATGTTCACAGCAGCCTTATTTATAATAGTCAGAATCTGGAAACAACCCAGATGACACTCAACAGAGGAATGGATACAGAAAATATGGTAAATCTACACAATGGAATACTACTCAGCTACTAAAAACAATGAATTTATGAAATTCTTAGGGAAATGGATGGATCTGGAGAATATCATTCTGAGTGAAGTAGGCCAGTCACAAAAGAACACATATGGAATGCAATCTCTGAGAAGTGGATATTAGCCTAGAAGCTCGGAATATCCAAAATACAGTCCACAAACCACAAGAAACTTAAGAAGGAAGACCAAAGTGTGGATACTTCGATCCTTTTTAGAAGGGGGAACAAGATACCCATGGAAGTAGTTGCAGAGACAAAGTATAGAGCAGAGACTGAAGGAAGGACAATTCAGAGACTGCCCCATCTGGGAATCCTTCAATTTTGTGTTTTTAAGATGAATAATTTATTAATGTTTTAGAATTTCATAGGTAGGCTGTGATCACTTTTACCTCTCCATTTTCTGCCTGATCTATTTCTACCTCCACTTCATCCCCCTTAAATTTATGTTCTCTCTTTCACTCCCTCTTCTTCTTCTCTCTTCTCTTCCTCCTTCCCCCTCACTTCCTCCCTCTCTCTACCAATTCATTGCATTTTCTTATTCCTAGATATCTTTGGGGGTGCAGCCAAACTCTGAAGCTTGGTAGACCAACAAGTAGTCATAACTTAAAAAAAACTGACTTTCTTTCTCCCAGTAGCTTTAGGTTGTCGATAGATCTTAAACTAGAGGTGGGACTTTGTGCCTATGGCACCCATCAAATGCCAGGACTTATGTCTGGATGAAGATTTTTTTCAGCTATAATTTGTGCTCTCACAATTGCTGTGAGTCCTTTTGTGAAGCTGCCTTGCTGTGTCAATAAAATTATATGCATTTTAATTCATCCACCATTTCTTACTCTTAGACTTTTTCAGCCATCTTTTTTTTTTTTTCTACTGATCCCTGTGCCTTGGGAGGAAGGTTTGACACCTAGATGCTCCATATACTTCTGAGCATTACATAGTCTCTTTATATGTGCTCATTTACCAGTTAGGTAAATCTGTTTTAATTGTCATCTGCAGGAGAAAGAAGCTCTTCTGATGAGTTGAAAATGCATTGATTTATGAGTATAAACAATGTATTATTAAGTGTCAATTCAATAGATTTTGTTTAGCAGAATAATAGCTGTAGTTTCTTCACTCTGGCCTATGACCTACCCACCTACCTGATCTTGACCCCAATATCACTGCCAGGTAATAATACTGCCAGCTCTCAAGAGTTCTCTGTTTGTTAAGACTAATTGTTATTCTTTTCTTATATGGTGTTCATAGCACCACATAGCTCATGGCTACCCAACAATAAATAAGGGTTTCAAGTCATTATCAAATTTATTTCTCTACATTCTATGAGTCAAGTATATGGGCCTATTGTCAAGTTCTTGAGGGTATCCAAAAACACTGGCAGTAGTGTACCATCTGTGGGTCTATGGATTCTTAATGGCCGACAATTTCAAAAGAGGTGAGCTGTTCACAGTGCAATGCATTTTGTTAACCTTTAATGTTTAGTAGAGATTTTGTTACTCTGTTATCATCATCACACAATTTTATATATATATATAT
>NW_022196899.1:41153970-41156446 GCF_008632895.1 Mastomys coucha | reverse complement strand
ATATATATATGGACATTCTTTAGGAAATTTCTACATTTATGTTTCCATATGATCCTTTTGAGAGATCTTTATTGTCAGGTATCACTATTCTGCTTGGCATTAAAAGTGGTGTGTCTTTTCATATTTTAAATGCCATGAATGGATGTCTAAATGTAACAGAGTATTTGAGGTTACAAGACCTTGTCATTTATGTAGAAATTTAATAAAATAAACCAAATATGTTTAGTACACACTACATTCTATGCTTTCATATTAAATATATAGCAATTAAGTCCTGTCAGGAAAAAAGTTATTGAATAGGTGTTGAAAAGACTCTATTTGCTTATCCAGTTTTAAAATACTACAAAAATGTAATAGGAGGTCTCAGTAGCTTTCAAAGTATCTAATACTTAATTACATACAAACTTGTATTAAAAAATGAGTATAGAATATTATGATTTAAGCATGGAAATTTGGAAATTTCAAGGTGAATGTAATCCTAGTCTTATTTTTTTCTTTAATTGTAAAATATGTACCATAGTTTCTTAGTATGGTTATTCTGAAATACTTGTAGCTAATCACTCTAATTATGGATACAACCTGATGCATTCTCAGTGAATATAATTATGTGACAAAGATGGAACAAGAAACAAAACCTTGTGAGCAATACCCACTGTGCTCACCATGCCTGGCATGTATAGGATTTCTCTAATTGCAGATTTGAAACTGGAAATCCTAGCTTTATAATATGATAATTTATTTTCCAGTGCTTTTGATTATTTAGTGGATTAATTTTCAGTAAAATGCCATCATATCCTCCACTGAAAGTCCTTGTTTGTCAAACTGCCAAGTGTTCTTCATCTATAGCATCAATCTGATCCATCTCTCCCATTCATTTTCCTCATCTCCTCTACATACCTACTAAGGAAGCATGTACCAAATGTGAACTAATGGATTTCGAATTAGTGACTTTTTATATTTATGTGTATTTCCCACACAGAAAGTCATTCTCCTATATAACAATCAAATCATTATCTAAGTTCAGAAATTAACTTTGATTTTGACAATTCTGTAAATGATCCCATTGGCTTCCAGACACCATCTACAAAGAGTAGATGTGGATTCTCATATTTTTCTTTGAAAATTCTATATTTATCTTTGCCTCTTGTATTCCAGTGGAATTCCTACTTGAATTTAGTTGATATTATTTTCTTATACAGTATATATTATATGTCAATTTTGTATTTTGGTAATAAAATCATATCAAATTTATTTTATATTGATTAATTGGTTTCAGTTTTCTTGACAAGATAGACAGTAAAAACAATTCTTTCTCATTACTTTTTTGGTTTATGGCTAAGCGTATGCATTATCCAGGAGGATTTCTACCCATATGAATGTAAGTTTGAAAGAGAACGTTTCCTCCTTATCTCTTTAGATAGCTAAGCTGTTTTCCAACTGAAGGATTCTCGTCAGATATGTGACTCTTACAGACCTGACTTAATGCTGGACTTTCATTTCCAATTCTCTATTTTGGACAGGCCTAGGCCTTATCTATTCTCTGTATTCCTCTCACTGCATCAATCCCAAATTAAACTCAACTCAACAGTTTGCTATCCATTTTCTCTATATGGCTGACTTGTCTGGTTTTCCTGCTTGGAACTTCTGAACATAAATATATATAATAGAAAGATTAGGTCATCAGCTAGCATTTCTCATTTTTTTATAGTAGCATGTATCACTTTACATACTGTCTTTTGTTTCTTAACGTATTTATTGTTAAAATGTAGAGCTGTCATCTTATAAAGTGAAAGAAAATACTTAGAAAAAGTCAATTATATACATATCAATGTTCTCTATAAAATATTTCGTAGGATATTTGATGACTGCTGTACAACTAATACCTCTGCTCTTTTTTAAACTCATACTAACACAAATTTTACATTATTTTCAACAAGTCCTCTAACAGCATTTTATGAGATATTCAAACCTTTTTTTCATACATTCTGAGTAACTTTTTAGTATTGCAGCATCAAACCAGTAATTCTTCATTATTCTAAAGAAATATTTGCTTCAATGTGAAAGTTCAATGGAGGATTGTATGTGGTCATTCTTTAGAAGACAGCATTGCTGTTTGTTAAGCAAAGTGAGATTTCTTTGTTCCTAAAAGAGAATAGGATAAAGAAAATCCTGCACAGAATCCTCTCAGCTTCCAAGTGACAGAAATTGATCAGCAACCTTAGCTGCCCCTTCCTGGCAAGTGGAGGGTCTGCCTCCAGGGACCACCTTGACCCGGAGTCTCCTGTGAGAGCCGCCATCTTCTCTCCAGTGAGTTTCTAAGACCAGAGCAGCCAGCTGGGAGGCACAAGCCCCACGAATCTCAGGGGTCTTGCAGGGCGTCAGGGACAGGACAAGCTCTGGTCGGAATTACTAAGAACATCTATCACCAAAAATCAAGAGATGGTGAAAGGCAAATGCAAGAATCCTACCAACAGAA
>NW_022196899.1:41143998-41149446 GCF_008632895.1 Mastomys coucha | reverse complement strand
GATTGTTCAGGCAGCATGTGTATAGTAGAGGATTGCAAATTCAATCATCAGTAGGAGGAGAGGACCTCCACCCTGTGTAGGTTCTGTGCCCCAGTGTAGGGGAATGCCAGCGCCAGAAAGTGGGAGAGGGCAGTGTGGCAGGCATGGGTAAGTGGGAGGCAACAGGGGTTTGTTTTTGTTGTTTTTGTTTGTTTCTTTGTTTTTTGGAGGGGAAACTGGGAATGGAGAAATTTACATGTAAATAATGAGAATATCTAAAAGAAAAAAAACTAAAAAAAAAAAAAGAAAATATAATATTCTACTGCAAAAAAAAGAAATTAAAATATGTTTTTAAATGGTAACAAATTCAGATAAACTGAAATTATGTAACTTTTCGCATAATGCAATAAAAGTTAAAAAAACACACACAAAAAAAAATAAGTGATCTTGATATGTAAATATCTAACTACAGAGTCTAGAATGATCATCAGAGTACATCAACAATTCCCAGCTGTAGGCAAGCTTCAGCACTGGAAGACTTTAGAGATAATAGCTACACATATTTGATCAATTTTGATAGCACATTTATTTCTTTTAAAATATGGTTGCTTAATTTTAGTATGCACTCTGATAAGTGGAACTCTACTTAGTTATAAGCATTATATCTTTTGTTTTATTTTTATTCCTCCCTTCTTACCTCCCCCTTCTTACTTCCTTCTCTCCCTTCTCTCATTCTTTCCTTTCTTCCTTCCTTCCTGACTTCCTTCCTTTCTATTATCTCCTTCCCTCCCTTTCTCATTTTCTTCTTTTCTCTCTTCCCCATTCTTCTCATTCTTCTTCCCCCCCCCCCGCTGTCTCTTTGCCTCCCTTTTTGTCCCTTTTCCTCCTACTTTCCTTCCACCCTGTGTTCCTACAGCATTTCCTTCCTCCCTACATGCCTCCCTTTCTTCTTTCCTTTCTTCCTTCCTACCTCCTTTCCTTCTTCATTTGTAATTTTCATATTGGTCCTATGTGTGTATTCCAGGCTTATCTTGAACTTGAAATCTTACTGATTCTTCATCCTGATTGCTAAGTTCACAGAAGTAAGCCTCTCACCATGCTTTGTAAGGTAGATTCCTGAATTAGATTTAAAATGTTCTATCATCAGGAGCAATTTATGTGTAGTTTAGTTTACAGAACTTGCAAGACACAGTTGTTAGTAGTGTGCTGCTGTTACAATAATCTACTTGTGTGCTATAAAGGACTTGCCACACTTGAAATCAGGCTTTATCTCTAAAGGAAATGCAGTATATGGAGCAGTGTGAGTTGTGTGAGCTAAATGGTAAGCAAGTGTGCCTCTGTATGTATTGAATGGCAGCTGTTTACAAACAATGATGACCAGCATTTGTCTGTTAATACTAACCATCAATACATTGTCATATATTGACATGAATTCAGTGAGAAAATACACTTCTGATAGTAGTACTCAAAGGCAGTGAAGCCTAAATCTTCAGGAGTTTAAGGATCCTATTGAAATTTTTATACCCAAAATTCAAATATTTATTACATGGTCAAAAGTTATCTAAAGTTGTATATGACATGGGACTGAAAGTTTAAGGAAGATCTACAGAAATGCTTGAGACATTTTTGTTTAAGCTAGTCTTCAATGAACTATACTATGGTCTTTGCTACTGAGATATGAAACAGTAATTCCACTAAGAGATGCACTGCCTTCAATCACTATAGAAACCAATCAGTGAAGTGTGTGTGTGTGTGTGTGTGTGTCTATGTGTTTCTTTGATGCATAAAGGATACAGTGGTTTGCAGATGAGATATTTCAGCAGTCAAGTCAGTTTGTTATTTATTTGTTAGATTAATTGCTTCCAAATTATTTACTTAATGCAATATATTGCTTCCTTAGTCAATTTGTCTTAAAAACTGAAAAATAAAACCAAAACCAACCCTTGAGTTTGAAATTCAGAGTTATTCTAAATGACTTAGAAAACCATATTTCAAAATAAAAGTGATTCAACCATAACTTTACATGTCTGTCTTAGTGTCTTTTGTGTCAGTGTGATTTAAAAAAAAAAAATCCTCATAGAAACAAAATAAGGGAGAAAATACTTTCTTAGCTCTGAGTTCCATGTTCACGTGTGTGGTGGTAGGGAAACTGAGGGTTGGTGGAGAAATTGAGAGAATTTAATTCTCTGGCTACTTTCCTTCCTGCTGGGGTGCTCTAGGTAGCTGGCATTGGCTGCCTTTTCACTGTGTCCTTCTGCGGTCTTTTCTGTGTGTTCCTGCTATGACACTTTCTCTCTGTGTCCTAATCACTTTCTATAAGGATGCCACAGGCACTGGATCACGGTCTTTCCAAACATCCACATTTTAACTTAATTACCTCTTAAAGGACTCATTTCCAAAGCAGCCACTCTCAAGTAATTGTCAAGGGCTATAGCTTAGACATTTTGAATCAGAGTGGGGTACAGTGCAGTGCTCTAATTTAAGATTGTTCATTGTCACACGTTGAACAAGGGGGAATTTTATAGTATATGAGCTCATTCTATCCAGGTCATGTTAGAGTGATTTAACCTTATTTTATAATCTTTATGTTAAAACTCACAGCTGGAATGCATAGAAAGAAAGAGGATATGGAAATAAAAAGCTTATGGTGTTAACCTCTTTACAAACTTCTAACCTGAAATTGCTGGTGTGCCATCAATTATATTCAGCCTGGTGGCTGCCATGTAAAGGTATAGAAAATGATAATGGCTTTGGAATGTTCCACTGCTGTTCCTGATACAAATTAACCTGAGAGAAGAAAGCATCTCTACATTACAGCTTTTAAACAAACAAAAGAAATGATGAATTTTTGTCTTAATCCTGCCATTTTTAGAGAACAAACAAATGACCCAGAGCCCACAAAAAGGGAAGGCTAGTGAGAGTCTTTCCTGGGGCTTCATTTTATACACTCTTCAGGGTGCACAGCAGAAAGGTATATGTCTTCCTCTCACATCCTGACCTCACCAAGCTCATATGACATAGTGATGTTAGCGTTTCAAAAGAACATTTGTCATTTCAGAGAATACATTGGGAAAGAAGTACAATTTGTAAAGGTTAGGCACCTTCTGTTATGTTTAAGCAATAATCCTTGGGATAAAATAATCAATTCAGTAGAACTTATTACAATGGGTTCACATATGGCTACTTTGTCTTTTTATGCTCTTGCAATTATTCACAATGAAAGAAATGGTTTTTAATGGTAACTAAAACTATTGTTCATTTTCCAGTTAAAGTAAAAATAAAATCTTTCTCATCTACACATTTTAAAATATGTATCATTTTCTATTAAATAGAAAGCATTATTGGTGCTATTATTTAATAGAGAGTAACTTACATATTAGCAAAATCTCTCTTCCACACATTCTTAGTAGCTTACTTACGTATCATTGTCAAATGCTGAACATTTATTAAATTTCACAAAATATTATAATGAAGTATTCTATAATACATTTAAGAAAACATTTTATATTGCTTCACAAATTCTACTAAACATAGTTAAGTTCCCTCTGTTTGTCTTATTACAATATCATTCCATGAAATTATATACTCAGTTACTTCCCTAAAAACATAGCCCCTTAAGCAATCATTTAAACCATTTCTTTTGGAAGAATTTTATACATACAAGAAATGGCTTCAATACTTTGTAGGGAATTAGTTTTGCTATTTTGGAAAAACACCTCTAAATATAGCTTCAATGTCTGAACAGTAAAGTTAACAGATATAATATCCTGTAATTTGGCAATGTCATCTCTAAACTTTTCCTTGATGTTATGCTTTATAGTAATAAATTAATTGTGTATAACAAAGACCAAAGTGAATCTTGATGTTCTGAGACCATAGGAAATGTAGACATTGTAACATGTTAATCTGTACTAGAATCTACAATGGGAAATATTTACATTGTAACTATGGTATTTGTGACTAACAACCAACATGATTTAATATCACCATATCACCAAGAATTCATTTTAAAATAAACCATCATGAACTGAGAAAACTTAGGGCTACCAGGATTAAACTAGGGTAGCAAAAAACATTCCTTCAGCTGGAGCCAAGCCTTTCTCATTACGGAACTGACCTCTCACTTCTCTTTCTCATGTCCCTTGCCTTTTGTTTCTTGACTGCTCCAGGTTTTATGTTCAGTTATTTTCCAATTTCAATTTGCTTTTCCTTATAGACTGTATTTCCTCAGAGAAAATATGTTATCTTGGCATATTTCCCCTGTGTGTCTCTGCCAGCTTCTCTTGCTGTCTCATTTGAGGAAGCTGGGTTTCCCCTTGGGCACCCATTTCCTCATTACACTTGGCCAAGACACCCTTTGCTCTTTCCTCAGAGTCAGAGGAGAGTCAGGCTTTTAACCTATTTGGCTTTATTTAACTCTAAACAAATATGAACCAATTTTTTTCTCTGCTCTAAGATATTCAAATAAAAATGTCACCTTTGGGGATTGTGGGGAGGATTTCCTCAGCCCCACATGAAATTTGGGATACGGCTTGTCTCCGTAGAGAGTGTTACCTTGAGATAATAAAATACTTCCTCATCCTTTCCATTATGTCCTTTGATTTCTCCAGAGAGCCAAAAGTGAAATCCTACATTTGTTTATGTTTGCCTGTATAAGGCACATGTATATCCCGAGAGTGAAGATTAAATCTCAGAGACAATATAATGCAGTACATCAAATACAGAGGTACATCACTTTGCAAAGGTGTTATAATTATTTTGTCACTCACAGATGTTGGCAATGAATATTGCTTTAAAATGACAAATATTCAAATACAAATGGGGTTTGTTTGTTTTCATTAGACATCTTTCTACTTTTGTCAACTATGCCAAAACTGATTGGTCACATCGTCCCTATAGAAATGAACACACCCTGATTAGATTTTTGTCTTTAGAAGCCAGTGAAAAGAAAGTTATAAAAATCTTTCTCATGAGGTCAAAGGCCTGTTTCCAACTTTAGACTTTTAGGATTTGCCACCCCATTACAAAAACCAAGGATTGTTAGATACAAATGTAGAAATTTCTTAAGTGCTTACTCAGCCCTTGAATGTTGAGAATAAAATTTCTGAGCTCATGAATTTCCTTAATGTTCTTAAAGCATCTAGATATTATCTACCACTTTCATAACTCTCATTGTTTACTGTAAAACATTTAGTGCCAGTTTTACTCCATTTATACAAGCCCACTTCTCAATCATAATATGAACACAGGTGTTAATGTTTTAGATCTTAAACTTCACAGAGGACCGTCTATCAAATGCTGGGTCATTTGAGCCCTGAGCTTTGGACAAGTGGTGGAAGACTAAGGAGTTGAGCCGTGCTGAAAACAAGGAAGATTTTCATGGATGAATCCTTGTAGGGGACCTAGTTCTTGTGTGCTTGCTCTCTTCTCTCTTCTCTTCTCTTCTTCTCTTCTTCTCTTCTTCTCTTC
>NW_022196899.1:41139432-41143988 GCF_008632895.1 Mastomys coucha | reverse complement strand
CTTCTTTTCTCTCTTCTCTCTCCTCCTCTTCTCTCTCTCTCTTGCTTTCTCAGTCTCCTTCTCTTTCCTTCCACTGTACCTCCCTCCTTTTCTCTCTCTCCATCCCACTCTCTCCTACAATAAAGGGAGCAACATTGCTCCTTCAAGAATTTCTTGCTATGAAGTAATGTTCTAACAGAGATCCCATCATAATCGAAATGACACATCATAATCCAAAATCCTTGTAGCAATGAGTACAAGTAAAGCTTTTCTTTCTTCAGCATTGCACTCAGGTATTTTTCAGATATAAAGGTGAATAAAACAGTAATTAAACTCAGATGTTTACAGTGACAGTCTGACAGTCAGTAGAGTGTCTACACATTGAAATCAACTCATCAATGATCAAAAAAGGCCCAACTATAATGGGATTTTTAGAAAAAAATATATAAAAGAATCATTTCATAAGTTAGAATCAATGAAGTATACTCAAATTTAGGATTCTCTATACCTAGCACAAATTCAGTGTTAACTTTTATATCAGTCAGAATTCTGTACGAGATGGGGGTGGCAATAATGAGTAGTAGCTAAGTGGTAATGATATAACGGCCTGCTATAGTAACAACAAGCAGAAGAGGCATGTTAAACATGTGGCATGTGATTATGTTGTTCAGATTATCTGGATTGGCAATGGAGGTTTGAAAGAGAACATTTCCTTTAGGTTCACTTATTTAAGTACTTGATGATCTGTTGGTGGCTTTGTTTTGAGAAATCATGAAATCCTTAAAAGGTAGAGCCTTGCTTGAAGAAGTATATCATCCCTGAAGGATTTCAACAGTTTTTTTAATCTCTCCCCATGTTTAGTTTGTTTTCCACTTCATATTTTCAGCTGAAGATAAAATATACTTCACCTTCCTGCTCTAGCAAGGAAGGTCTTGCTGCCAAGTCTTCCAAGGATTAAGGACTCTCTCTGAATATTTTTTATTTAATTTATTTCACTCCATATTTTATTCCCCCCTCCCAATCCACCACCCTCCAACTGTTCGTACGCATTTAGTTATTATTACCACAGAATTCTATCTATGACACATTATATGATCGATACCTTTTTGCTTAGAGGAACTTTTATCTATACTGCCTCTACTGAGGATTATTTTTCAGTTGATAATTGTTCATTAGGTCTAAATTTAAAAAAAAAAAAAAAAAGATGTTTCCTTATTGGCTCTATCACATGACAATATAAATCCATATTCCCCAAAGCTCTCATAGGAAATTTAGAGACCACTAACACAACTCTATATTCTATATATTACCCTTGCAGATTTATTCACTTTCCTTTACAATTTCCACATTGCTTCATTACTAATAGCTATATTTTTTACAACTTGAACTTTCATAAAAAACAAACAAACAAACAAACATAAAAAACATCCAGGACAGCCAGAGCTACACAGAGAAAGCCTATCTTGAAAAACAAAAACAAAAACAAACAAACAAAAAAACACAGAAAAGTGTGTCAAAAGCTTTCTTCCATTTAATCAGTTGCCTACAGAGATTGCCCCATTGGTAAGAAGTTTACTCAACCAAAACCATAAACAGTAACATAAGCTAACTTAATTGTAACTGTTTATATTTTTTTCAAATTTGCTCATTTAAATCATACATAGATATCTGAAAACAAAAGAAACTATTTACAAAATGTGATTTGAGGCTCAACATAGAGAGGCTAAAATTTGATTAATTAGTTCTAACTAAAGTGTAAAATTTGAAACAACCATATATTGAATTAATGGCATGATCACTTCATTATAGGACTGGAAAAGCAAGTCTCCCATTGAAAATGATTCTTCACTATTTCCATGCAACATCAGGATCAGATGCCTATTTGATGTCTAGATGGTGTTGGTACTCAATCATAACTGATTATACTTTTCTAATTTCACAGAAATATTACGCAACTAGACACCTTCATATAGTACCAGATAGAGTGAAGACAACCCCAGATAGGGTTGTCTTTAATTGACAAGGAAAATAGTCTCCGCAATCATTTGAAATCAGACAAATTACATTTTAGGAAACACCAATTGAAATGCTTGAAGATTTTTTTTTATTTTTTTAAACTTCCTATAATGAATCCACTTGCTACTTCATACCTCATTTGAGATTCATGTTGGAAGTATTGCCTTACAAATTTTCTGAACTTCAGTTAATTAGTTATTAAAATCATTCATTTCCATTTCTCAAATGTATCACTACACTTTGAAGACTGTGAAAGGTACAATAAATCCTATATCTGAACATATCTATGTAGAGAATTATATAACTTTATAGAGTGCATTCTACCACAAAGGATAGAAAATTTCAGCTTGTTTTTATAGCTGGTCATTATAGTCCAAAGCTTTCAACGAAATAAAGCCTTACAATTAGAGAGTTTCCAATTCAAACCTTTTAGATGAAATAATTCTTAACAAATGGAGCCTTAAGAAGAAACAGCCATTAGTAACTTTTAAAACGAAAAAGAAACAAACAAAAACAACCAACAAGCAAACAAACAAACAAACAAAGCCTAACATGTGCATTCCTCTGAAGTTTGAGCTTTGTCTGCTGTTGTTTTGTGGTGCAGACAGATGTCTGTCATTATTAATGAGGAGGTACATGCCTTCAAGAATGAAAAAAGGAGTCTAGTTCCTAAGTTGTAGCACAGCATAAAAAGACTGAGAAAACACATTAAAATGTAAGAAATTGAGGATTTGTACTACAAGACTTTCTAACTATGATCTGTAAATACAGACTGTGCTATTTGCTATGAGACATTTAGCATCCAAGCATTTACTACCCTGTTAAAAAATAAGCAGTTTTCTTTGCAGAAGTTGAGAAAGAGATGCACATATGTCTGTCAGTTCAATTATTCTTACTTTCAAGCTTTAAAATCAAACTACCCTGGAAGCCTTTGTTGCTTACATTCCTTTTTTTTTTAATTGTATTGTTGATAGAAATCTGTATTTAAAAAAATCTGTATTTTTAATATTTAAAAATACTCATACACACATCAGTTCCTCCATGTTTCCTTTGCAGTTGCAAAACCTCCTGAACCCGGACATAGATACCTCAAGAAAACTGTCTGGGTCCTCGTTTGTTTTAAATTATTTTTTTTGTAAGAAATTGGGTTTTACAGACTATTTTACATACAAATGAGTCTAGTCCTAATAGAAATCAGGGATGCTGTCACTCAAGGGAATGAGCGAATGGGAGAGCTCTAGATGTGCTGGTTTCCCTCCACTGAATTATATAATAAGTGGTTGCTAAATTTGAGAGGAAGTAATGACAGCCTGAACGGAAGCCAGTGGTAGGTAACAGAGTGATTTGTGACATTAGCAGTGAATGACAGTCAACAGATTGGATCACATCATGAGTAAAATGGTAGTCTGGAATGTTTGCTGTTTATTTTCAAAATCACTCAAAATCTCCAGTTGAAATTACAGTAGAAATATACCTCGTTGTATCATTAAAGCTCACCATACTGGGAAAATATTAAAGTATTTGATTTTACACCACCAATAAATAGAAGTAAAAGTGATAATCCAAACAATGCATAGTCTTAAATTTTCAAATGCATATTACTAGCAGAAATTTGTAACATTAGTAGACTATGACCAGTCAATAAATTTAATTGTGATGTGAAGTCATGAAAATGATGAAATTGATCTAAGTGAGAATTGATTCAAATACATTAATCATAAGTGAATATTTTAATATAATTTGCTTGCATAGTTGAAAATATACCATTAATTAAAATAAACAAGATAGGGTTGTTTGTAAGAATTTCTTAATTTACTAATAAGAAATCTTTAATAAGTGCTAGGAGGAAATTATTTCAGTTTATTTTAACATGGACTATGTTTTTGTGAGAGCACTTCCATTTAAAAAAGAGTAGATAAGGATATTTCCTCCAGAGGCGTTCTAAGATCCATAGTGAATGAGAGGGAACTGACTAATAATGTGTGATGCGGAACAACAGGGAAGTATAGCAGTCTTGTGAAATGATTCACACTGTTAGGGTTAGCAGCTTAGGATGACTCACGCTATCTGTTGTATAGCAATCTCCACTTACCTTTCAGATATACTCCAAGATGTTCTAAGCATTTCTGATCCCACAGGCATTATGGAAATGCAATCATAATACGATGTTCCGACTCCATAAACAACTTGGAAAAGGTTTAATTGGCAAGTGAGTCATACTGAGTCCAGCAGCCCTGAAGTTGAGGAAGGACAATGATAATATTAGTAGTATCCACAAAATTTGAAGCATATTAAACATTCATTTCAGTTTTTGTTTTTTGTGGTAGGCCTTTGCTGGCAGGCCACAATGACGACAGAACACGGAGAGACTTCTCTCCATGGTTTACTCAGGAGTTTTCTTTTGTGTTAACAGCTCTTTTAGGTGTTACAGCTCTTCCTGCCTCCCAGGCACTGCCCGCCTCCGTGGAATCGCGCTTCTTGCTTCTAGGTGCCGCGGCTCTTCCGGCTTCTGTGGAGAATGGCTCTTGCTAGTCGCCACTGCTCTCCTTTTTTTTTTTTTT
>NW_022196899.1:41133733-41139045 GCF_008632895.1 Mastomys coucha | reverse complement strand
CTGAACAATCAGACCCCTCCATGTGTAGTCTTTGGTTGGTGGTTGAGACCCTGGGAGCTCTGAGGGTAGAAGAAGGAAGACCAAAAGGTGGGCACTTCATTCCTTCTTAAAAGGAGGAACCAAATACCCATGGAAGGAGTTGCAGAGATTAACTATGGAGCAGAGACTGAAGGAAGGGCAAGCCAGCCTCAATATAACTATCTCCTGAGAGGCTCTGACTGTACCTGACTAACACAGATGTAGAGTAGAGGCTCACAGCCATCCATTGAACTGAGTACAGGGTCCCCAGTGAAGGAGTTAGAGAAAGGACCAATGGAGCTGAGGGGTTTGCAGCCCCTTAGGACGAACAACAATATGAACTAACTAGTACCCTCAGAGCCTCTGCTCTTCTTCTGCGGAGTCGCCGCTGCTCTTGCAGCTGCTCTTGCTTCGGCAGAGTGGTGTGGAATCGCATGGAATGGCTCTGACTGCCTGGAGAGCGCCCCTTATATACCGGTGCCCAAGCCCTCGTGGTTCTCCTGGATTGGTTCCCTGGCAATCACCTCATTAGCATACACCTGCTTGGGAGGGGCTTGGTAGCATGCACCTGCTCGGGTTTGGCGCATGATTGGTTAGCATACACCCGCTCAGGAGACACCTAATTTGCATGAGCCTGCTCAGGAGGGGCACTTGCATGAGCCCGCTCGGGAGGGGCGCATGCGAAGTAGAATCGTCTATCTCTGCTGCCACGCATCTTGGATTCAATCGTCAGCGTGGCTGCCTACATTTTTGGGGGGTTTTTTGATCATTTTTCAAGGCAGGGTTTCTCTCTGGCTATCCTGCAACTTGCTCTGTAAACCAGGTTGGCCTCGAACTCAGAACCTCTGCCTCCTGAGTGTTGTCGACATTAAAGACATGTGTCACCATGTTTGGTGATTTCTGAAGTTTTTAGTATAATACATTTGGGCTGAGATTGACAGACACAAGCAGGCCAAAGGAAGAATATGGGACTAAAAAAAGGGAGAAGATCGTATATATTATTTCATTATTTGTAATCACTTCTTTCTTAATTTCTTTCTCATTTCTTTTCTTATTTCTTTCTCTCTTTTTATGTCTTTCTTCTTTTCTTTCCCTTTAATATTTCCTCTTACTTAATATGTATTGGATAAAGAAGACATGGGGCTGTATCAGAAGAAATAAAAATCTCTAGTAAATATGTTTCTATTTTAAAAAGTCATTTATAAACTTACAAATAAAAATTAAAATTGTTTTCGTATGTGATTTGTTATAATTAATGATTTTTATCTTTTTTAGAAGGGATGCATGAATTTATGAGTAGACAAGTAAGTAAGTGATCATAATCAAATTCCTTTGCACCAGAATTACTGAAATATGATGAACAGTAAAAATGTTATTTTAAATTTAGGCTTAGCATCTCATTCTTGTTTAACAAGTTCAGAGAATAAAAAGCCACCCTTGACTCTCTTTAAATTAATTGTAAGGTAACGCACCATCATTAACAATAAAGATATTATGAAACAAAGCCAGCTAATAGATGATTTTTAATAAATTTCATCCTTTTCCGTAATCTATGTAATTATCTAAGAACCATTTGAGAGGTGCTAATGGAGTTAGAGAGGAGCTAGGGGTATAGAGCGAAGTGATACAATGTTCTAGTCATTCACACCACACTCAGTGCCTGGCAGGCTGCTTCACAATGGTCTGACAAGGGCGAGCACAGCAGATAGTGTAATGACCAGGAAGGGATACTCAGCTATTGTTGGTAGATAGTGTTTTGAGAATGAATTATCTGTAAGTTCAGAAAAGAAATTCTGCAGAATTAGCTTCCCAAAAGAATGTAAAAATAGCTAGGAGTAAGCAGCATAAACTTGGGCCTAATATTTTGCCTCCTTCAGAATTCAGTAGTGTTTGATAGGTTCAATAGTTTTTCCTTGACACCATGAATCTTGTTGATATAAATTACAAATTGTCTTTTTACATTTTTTTACATAAATGCAGAATATAAAGTAATTATTCTTTGCTTTCTAATTTCTATAAATATACTTGAAATTCAAGTTTTTCTTGAAACCACAATTTTTTGCAGTTGTTTTACTTATTCCTGTCCTGTAGTAAGTTTTGTTCAATATTTACTCTATAAGTTTCTTCAAATAAAAGAAATAAGTTTAGGTAAAAAGATTTTAAAAATTGTAGGAAATTGATTGATGCCCAGAATTTTCAATATGGAACAAAAGTATTTTAAGAACTCCAAAATAGGTTTGGCTTGATCATTAATACTGTTAAAAGAACATTTAGTCACGAAATTTGCTTGAAATTATTTAATCTTCATTTTATAAGAAATAATTTGAGTAGGTTAGCTACTCAAACTCATAAAACCTAATATTTTTAGAGTCCTTTTGTTACTTTAGTATAAATCACTCACTAATGCATGGATGTGTTGGTAACTTTGAGACAGAACCCAGAAGGAATGTTGTCATGCGTATTTATTGACTCATATTTATTTTCCTAGGCCAGCCCCCCATCACCAGCAAAATTTAAAGAAATAAAATTATAATATTATGTAAATTACTTTTCAGTATGATTATATCTTTAAATATTAAAGGTAAATAGCATTTAGTTTGAGATCTGAACATTTCAAAGTCAAATGCAGGGAAAATTGCCAAAGATGTGAAAGGACTCTTCCTAGAAGTGATAAAATATTCAAGGATAGGCTTCTGCATAAGCTATTTCCTTGTGAAATTGCTTCCTCAGCCAATGATGCTTAATCATCACTTGATGCTATTGAATATAAACTCATTCATATGACAACAGATGAATCAATATTCCATTTACATTTGGCATGTATGATAAAATAATCTAACCATAGGTAATATTGTAAGCATAATCCCAGGTACTATTTTCAAAGTAAATACTCATCAAATATGTAAATATATTTTAGTTTCTTAACTTTTATTGTATTTATATGGGTGTGTGAGTATGTGTGTGTGTGTGTGTGTGAGAGAGAGAGAGAGAGAGAGAGAGACAGAGACAGAGACAGAGACAGAGACAGAGAGACAGAAACATACAAAGAGAAAGAGACAGAGTTTTTAGATACACATAAGCTTTCCCACCCATTAATTTCTGCTTTAGAAGACTTGACAAATTTGGTCTTCAGTATAAATATTCTGTCATAGATTGGGAAGGGCTCAGTGTTTCAATTTCTCACTGAGCATCTATAATTATAGATGAGAAACACTTATTTTTCGGTAGTGGTATAGCCACTGATCAGAGTCCAGTGCTCATATAACTACTATGTTACACACACAGCTATGAGGATTCATATCATGCACATTGCCCTACGCATGCCCAGGAAGCTCATTCAGACATGCATAGTTGTCCCAAATAAAGACGTGAAACTATAAAAAAGATATTTAGAAGAACACATATTTTCTTATTTATTCTTAAAATTGAGTGTTATATGTTAAAATTTCATAATGAAATCATTGGCTTTTATAAGTCATGCTTCAATTAATAAAAAACTTAAAAAAGAGTGAAGTTAAATATGCTAATTATTTTTCTTTTTGTGATATTTTAATACTCAATAAATTATTGTCTATATAATAAATTTTCAGTCTATATAGTTTAGGAAGAAAATATTTAGTGGTTTGGCAATAAGTGTTGTTTGTTCCTGCTGCTATCCTAGGATAACATAGCTAGATGGAAGTAAAATTGTCTTAAATGGGTTTTACATTTGTGAATAATGTAAAAAAATCATACCTACCATCTAATTAGTACATAAGTGTGAAATACAATGGAATAAATTTGAGTAAAAATTCCATATTACATTTAACTCAAAAACAAATAGAAACATGTCTTTTAAAAGTGAATTTAAGATAAATAAACTGAGGGGACTGAAATTGGAAGGGGCTAAATTAAGGCAATGTTTCATGCCTTTTGGCAAAAGGTGAGCAGATACTGCCATTGCTTCCATGGGGCTTTTCCTGGAGACCTTGGGGCCTTGCTCTGGTCTTACTTTAGCATGCTATGGTTTTTAAGATTCTGACCCATCCATAACTCTATGATTGATTGTACAGGCTTAAGTGTGCCACAATAAATTCAAAAAAGGAATAGAAAAGATAACATGCTGAAAGCATGTTATCCTAATAATTCACTTATCATGTACAGGTAGCCACATTTCTCCCATCATAGCCTAAAACAATCATTCAATAATTATTTTGATTATTATATAAAAAATTAAGACGCTATCATTGAACCTCATGGAAGAAAGATATATTACCTATTTTTATCACAGTTGCTTTACACTTTTAAAGAATATGGTTAACAACTGAAGACCATTTTATGATTTCACATTTTGCAGTGGGTATAAGCATTATTTAAAAGTCTATACCAGAAAAGTTCCCTTACAGAAAGACTGTCCTGAGTGCTATGTAGACAACATAAATAATTAAATAATTATATATTTCAAAAGCATCCAGTACAATACATTTCTCCTTGAAAATGATAGTCATACTGTAGGGTAGTATTTTTTTTAAAATAATGATTTGAATTTATTTCTATTTTTGAAATGTATATCATTTCATACTTAGCACAACATTTTCAGAAATCAAAAGTTAGCCCAACTTGTAGGACTATTAACTTTTCTTTCACTATGTGTGTACCAATGACTGAACTCTGTCTGCTCTTCAGTCTGAGCAGTAAACACCCTTACCTGCTGAGCCATCAGTTTAGCCTTCATTGTAACATTTTAAAATAAATTTTTATTTAAAGTACTTAATTTTAGAAATTTTATTTCTGATTTTTTACTAATTAAATGATATATTCTATTAAGATAACATTTATTTTATTTATATATATTATATAAATATTCATATTTTCATAATGAAAAATTATTATTCAATTATATAACTTAAAATAAACACTTAAAACTAAAAATTAAATATTAATTGACAAATAATTTCTTTTCTTTATTTATTTTGGAAAATTATAGGTTTATTATCAGGAAAATAGATTTTTTTTTGCCTTAGAATATAGTCATGTGTTACTTCTTCAATAAAACCTTTCTATTTTTTTGTAGTCACTGCCTCTTTCTGTAACAGGGTACTGGTGACTGTCTAGAGTATTGTCTTGCCTGTTCCTTAGTACCAACAGAGAAATGAATTATCAGGGAAGGCAGGAGGCCAAGCCACAGAGAAATGGAAAAATGAGAGATGTCTAAGAGTGATTGTCAGATAAATGGACAATGACTTGACTATTTTTTTTTTATTTTAGATATTTTCTTTATTTACATGTAAATTTCTCCTTTCCCAGTTTCCCCT
>NW_022196899.1:41110047-41132115 GCF_008632895.1 Mastomys coucha | reverse complement strand
CCTTAGTCATCAGGGAAATGCAAATCAAAACAACCCTGAGATTCCACCTCACACCAGTCAGAATGACTTGACTATTTTACAGTGCCCTTGAATCCTCCCCTTTCCACTCTTAGTCTTGTTTAGGAACCGCTCCCTCCCCATGCCTTCTTGTCTTTTCTCCTCACTATTGTTCTGGAAGCAATATGCTGTCTTCTCTAAAAGTCACCATTATCTTTACTAGTCTACCTCCCTGTAACTCTTCATTATTAATTCTTTTTTTTCCTAACCTTCTGATATATATTTCCTATTTTTAAATTTATTTGCATTTCAAATGTTATTGCCTTTCCCAGTTTCCCCTCTGCAAACCCCTATCCCATCCCTCATTACCCTGCTTCTATGAGGGTGCTCCCCCAACCCCCTACCCACTCCAGTCTCACTGCCCTAGCAATCCTCTACACTGGGGCATCAAACCTTCACAGGGCCAAGGGCCTCCTCTCCCACTGATGCCAGAAAAGGCCCCTTCCACTCCTTCAGTCCTTCCCCTAACTCCTCCACTGGCGTTCCTGTGCTCAGTCTGATGGTTGGCTGTGAGGCTCAGCATTGTCTTGGTCAGGATCTGGCAGAGCCTCTCAGGAGACAGCTGTACCAGGATCCTGTCAGCAAGGATCCTCAATACTGTCTTGGTATCCTTAATACTGTCTTGGTATTCTCAATACTGTCTTGGTATCCTTAATACTGTCTTGGTTTGGTGTCTGTATGTGGGACAGACACACAGGTGGGACGGTCTCTTGATGGCCTTCAAGATAAATAAATATCTCATTTACTGTTATGCATATATGCATGTTCCACATAAGTGTTAACATGTTTATGTGTAAATTTGCATGAGTGTAGGCCTATGCGTGTAGAGTTTTAAACAATTAAATGGTGCAAACACTTCTACAAGTGCTAGACAGCAGGCATAAAAGCACATTACAACAATCAATAGTTTTAATTTCTGATAGATTAAAATAAATATTAGTCATATATTGAAATATCCTTTTAAGTATTTTTGTGATTTATTTAATACCCACTCAATTTTGTTTTACTTTTTTCCTCCATTATAAATTGGCACAAACTCAACATTTAAAAACAACTCAAATTTATCTCATGCTTTCTGATGGTGAGCAGGCTGTTCAAGGATTAACTGGGTCATTTGTTCAAGCTCTTAGCATTTCAATTCAAAATGTTTGCTGAAGCTGAGTCCTATTGTATTTCTTAGCAGAGATGGGTACTTGTGGCAGTAGGAATGGAGTCTTCATTTTCTGCTGGGAATTTCTCTTCTCTCCCAGTGGCTACCTTTAGTTCCAACCTACATGGCTGTCTCACACATGACACTTCATTTCTACAAAAATTGAAAAGGAAGTGTCTCTCTTGCCTAGTATGATTGACAGGACTCCTTGAAAAGCAAGTGTGGGAGCATACATATCATCATTTTACTGTGTGAGGTATCATCAATGGAGCTGCCATCCCACTAGATTTACTTGAAAATAGGAAATTTTAGAAAACGTACCCTAGAGGGAATGGCGGTCAAGGACCACCACTGATGTGCCTGCCTTTTTAAGTGGTTGAAGATAAAATGAGGCTTCTTGAAGTATTGGAAGAGATTACTCTTTCTGTCTTAACAAAATACTCTTAAAATGATTCTCTGGGAAATTAAAATCCCATATAGATACTGTTTGTATAGAATTTGACTCTACCATTCTAGATCAATCGATTAATGGTACCCAGGAGGAAATGAATGACCATGTGTAAAGAACACCTTGTTTGCTGAATTTTCCTCATTTTAAATGGCTGCTCCAAGGCAGATAAAATGAATGTGAAAAAGGAAGTGATTGGGGGTGTTTTCTATGCTGTTTATACGAAGGGAATATGCTTTCCCAAATTCTCATAGCAGAGTCTCACTGTGTATTTCTCTTTGCCATCTACACTGGGGCAGATTTAAAATTCTTTTATGGTGTTAAATCCCAGCAGCCTGAAAGCACCTGTCATTCTAAAGGAGGAGAGCTGCAGAGAATGGGGTATGCTTGAAAGATGTTTTGTTATGAAAATGCTGATAATTTCAATGTGAAAATATACAAAGCTTCCAAACTGAATGGCATCTTATAGAATTTTTTTTAATTATAAATATTTGTTAATATGCAGATATCTCTCCTTGTACTTCAAAAATAAAACAGGGTGCACTTTCATTTTGGCTTCTTTTAATAAATACATTAAATGTATATTCATTTGGCCTAAAATTAATTGAAAATATACTATTTTCAAATAACTTGTATATTTATACTTTCTAATATATGTTACAAACCACTAGGCCTACTAACAAGAGTTTTATTGTTTCATTTCCAAATGGAAAAGGCGATTTCTTCTTTTCTTTACAAAACTAATGTCTTGAGTCTTAATGAAATAACTTTAGATATCAAAACTACTGGAGCCATCAACATCAGGGACTTGAGGGCAGATTCTGTTGCTTTGTAAATGGCACGAAGAATTCAGTATTCCAAGCATGTAACTTGTCTCCTTGACCATTTACTTATGTTTTATAAAGACAGAAAAGATAGTTGAGGAAGAGTCTGAGATATGTGCTTGGCATTAAGGCACATATTCACTAAAAATTTCTCCTAAATTAACCAGAGTTTATTGTGAAACTGAATACATTGTATACATAATAGCCTTATAAATACATGCTGCTTGAATTTATTATTCTGTTCTGTAAATATCATTGTGTTGCCCATGATCAAAAAACATCTCATTAACAAATGACAGCACTTTGTATTAGATGTAGCCAATGCTTCCATGACCATTATACCAAAGGAAAATCAAATGACACTGGGTGTCAGCACTTAAACAGCTTAGGACAAAGTATTTTCTATAAACTTATGCAATTTAATTGAAATGCAATAATTCATGAATATTAGAAATGAGGCTTTATTAAAATGGCATCGAAAAGCAAATGTGTGTCTGTTTAGAGTAACGAGCGATACAAATTTATTCATTCAGAACAACACTGAATTATTTAAAACTCTTCGTAAATACAAGGTCATGGAATAATTTTGGCAAGTAGGCATTTTGTATGATAAATTTCCATAATTCCCCTGAATCTATAAAGCTAATCACAACTTTGGCATGGGGACCTTTTCTTGTACTCACAACCTCAGATAAAGGCTTAGACTCAAGATTAGAGACGAAGTAAGTTTTGAATATCCAGCATAGAAAATGCATATATACATGAAGAAAACCTACATTAAGTAGTAATTAAAGAATTATAAATGGAATAAAAGTCTACTGAATTTTCGTAACTCCTAATATTAAATTCATTCCAACGTGAAAATACTATTCAGAAAAATTTATTAAATTCTAGACTTCCACATTTATGTTCAGTTCTGTAATAAGCAATGATGACTGCTTTTCTGTTTGGAGAGAATGAGAAAAAGAATGAATGGTATATATATATGTATATATATATGTGTGTGTGTGTGTGTGTGTATGTATACACATATATACATATATATGATCTGTTTTTATGTTTTCCTCATTCATTTGAATTGATGATATCCAACTTTTTTTCTAGCTACCTTAATATACAGACCATATTTATTTTGAACTTTATCCTGAAAATTCTAGTACATCAGACATCTTTCTTGTTCTGTATTCTTTTGCCTGTTCATATGTCTTACAGAATTGGTTGAACGTGGTGTGTGACAAGCTGAGCGAATGACTACAGACTGAAATAAAAGAAAGTGTTTCATGTACATTTTTCTGTAGTTGTAGTTGTGATTTGGTTTTATATACATTTTTCCCAGCATTTAACCCCCTCTCTAGAAAATGAATAAATATGCATAAAACAATAATAATTTTCATGCATTAAATGCAGCCATCATCCATACCAAACATGAGAACTCAGTTTTACTTATCTTACATATCACAAGTCTGGCATGGTCTTGTGTGAAACAGTATGACATGACTCCTGCCACTAGAACAGAGCCAGCAATGGGTGGGTCTCTAGGAATGTTGATGGTTGTTGTGAACAAAAGTTGTTTGTGCCTTAGTGTCTATATTTCCACATTCTTCCTTCAAGGAATGTCATCTCTGCCACAGTTAATGATTCCATGGTAATCTGAGACGGCACATGTCAGGAGATATGGGTGTGTCTATGTCTCAGGGAAATGGTAGAACCCTGTGATTTTTCAGGACAGCCCTTAAGTCTGTGAGAAAGAATGTTGAAAACATGAGTTTGAAAATATATAATTTCCCAACTATGTAAAGTATAAGGATCCAATGTGAATTGTGTAAGGAGCTTCATAGATATAAAGGAACAGAGGCAGCTGCACTATGAAGCCAGCTTGTCAGAAAAGTACTAAGGAGGGAGGAAATAAGAGATTTAGGGGATGGTGACCACAAAGAAACATCCCACCCCACTAAGTTTCTTGTTTGTTTATTTCCACTTACAAAGGCAGGTAGATTCTTCAAATCCACGTCAGCCTGGGACAGAGCTACTTTAGGTCCAGGCATGGTTGGAATGGTGATTTAGTGCACTCAGCTATCTTCTTGTCTGTGCTTAATGCTTGCTATCCCTTTCTAAGAATCAAGGGGCTGGGATCAAGGGATGCTGATTCATGGGATAATCAAAAGGCAGCCTGGGCTAATGACTGAATTGATATATAAAATAAAAACCCAGGCTTTTGATCTCCAAGAGATGTGCTACCCAGAGAGTTTTTAGAATAGCAAGAGGGAGCTGCCTGGAAACCTCCAGAAAAAGCAGAACACAAAGAGAGCAGAACAGAGAAAGCAATCTGGAGAGCTGTCTTGGGAAGAACATAGGCACAAACTGACTGAGTTGCTTGTTTCCTGGCTCTCAGACAGTCCTTCTCACGGAATCCCTCTCTAAGCCAAGGCTGGTCTAATCATCGAATGAAGTGGCATGGCTCATTTACATTTTATGTTGCCACTGATTTGCTTGATTAATTTTATATCCAGCTACTTTGCTGAAGTTATTTATCAGACTTAGGAGTTCTCTTGTGGAATTTTTGGGGTCATTTAAGTATACTGTCACATCACCAGCAAATAGTGATAATTTGAATTCTTCCTTTCCAATTTGTATTCCTTTGATCTCCTTTTGTTGTCTAATTGCTCTGGCTAGGATTCAAGTACAATACTGAATAGGTAGGGAGAGAGTGGGCAGCCTTGTGTAGTCCCTGATTTTAGTAGGATCGCTTCAAGTTTCTCTCCATTTTGTTTGATGTTGGCTACTGGTCTGCTGTATATTGCTTTTACTATGTTTAGCTATGGGCCTTGAACTCCTGATCTTTCCCAGACTTTTACCATAAAGGTGTGTTGGATTTTGTCAAATGCTTTCTCAGCATCTAATGAGATGATCATATTTTTTTCCTTTGAGTTTGCTTATGTAGTGAATTACGTTGATGGATTTCCATATATTGAACCATCCCTGAATCCCTGGGATGAAGCCTACTTGATTATGATGGATGACCATTTTGATGAGTTCTTGTATTCGATTTGCAATAATTTGATTGAGTATGTTTGCAACGATTTTCATATAGGAAATTGTTCTGAATTTATCTTTCTTTGTTGGGTCTTTGTGTGGTTTAGGTATTAGAGTAGTTGTGGCTTCATAGAACAAACTGTGTAGATGACACAGTTTCCATTTTGTGAAATCTTATCTCTGTGGTTCATGGTTCTCCTTCAATTTTTCCTATGGGTTTTAATCTTATATTTATTCCTAGCTGGTAAAAAGTAACCCAAATCAAGCTTCCACCAAAAGCTTTATACATTCCACCAATGCTAACTTGAGTCCTGGGTTCTGCTGGTCTCCAGAACTTCTAAGTTCTGTTGTATTTAGCTAACAAAACCATAGGACAAAAATTTTATTATGTTTACTGTGAAATCTACATATATATTGTTAGTTTAGTTTAAATTGCTTTGTTTGAATCATATAATGATGCATATTGTATGAAAATGATTTCCAAAATTATTTCTGACTTACAAGGGATCTGTGGGAATTTTGACTATACTATGGCTCAAAAGTGGTAAAAACTCAGTTTAAATCATGCTTTAGATAATTAATTCATACCTTTCAGAAATATAGGGTTGCTGGTGGAATTGCAAGCTGGTGCAACCACTCTGAAAATCAGTTTGCTGGTTCCTCAGGAAACTGGACATAGTACTACCAGAGGACCCATCTATACCAGTCCTGGACATATACCCAGAAGATGCTCCAACATGTAATAAGGACACATGCTGCACTATATTCATAGCAGCCTTATTTATAATAGCCAGAACCTGGAAACAACCCAGAGGAATGGATACAGAAAGTGTGGTATATTTACACAATGGAGTACTACCCAGCTATTAAAAACAATGAATTTATGAAATTCTTAGGGAAATGGATGGATCTGGAGGATATCATCCTGAGTGAGGTAACCCAATCACAAAAGAACACACATGGTATGCACTCACTGATAAGTGGATATTAGACCAGAATATCAGAATACCCAAGATATAATACACAAACCACAAGAAACTCAAGAAGAAAGAAGATCAAAATGTGAATATTTCGATCCTTCTTAGAAGGGGGAACAAAATCCATGGAAGGATTTGCAGAAACAAACTGTGGAGCAGAAACTGAAGGAAGGACAATGCAGAGACTGCACCACCTAGAGATCGTTCCCATATATAATAACCAAACCCAGACACTATTTTGGATGCCAGCAAGTGCTGGTTGACAGGAACATGACATAGCTGTCTCCTGAGAGGCTCTGACAGTACCCGATTAATACAGAAATAGAGACTCACAACCTTCCATTGGACTGAGCACAGGGTCCCCAATGAAGGAGCTAGAGGTAGGAATCAAGGAGCTGAAGGGTTTTACAGCCCCATAGGAGGAACAACAATATGAAGTAACCAGTACCCCCAGAGCTCCCAGGGACTAAACCAACAACCAGAGTACACATGGTGGGACTCATGGCTCCAGCTGCATATGTAGAAGAGGATGGCCTTGTCAGTCATGAGTTGGAGGAAAGGCCCTGGGTCCTATGAAGTCTCTATGTCCCAGTGTAGGGGAATGCCAGGGCCAGGAAACAGAATAGGGTGGGGTGGTGAGCAGGGGGAGGAGGGAGGGAGTAGGAGTTTTTTTCAGAGGGGAAACCAGGAAAGGAGAGAACATTTGAAATGTAAATTAAAAGAAAATATCTAATAAAAAAAGATTTCACATGCATGCCATGTTTATAAGTCAACGAGCTGGATATCCTGTTAGGGAACTTCATTGATATTGCTCACCAAGATAGTTAAAAGATGATGCATATAGCATGATTAGATAGATTTGCCTCACAAATTAATACTATGTTAAAACACCAAGTTACTTATTTAATTAAAACGATCTTGAACTTAAAGTGACCAAGTTGAAATAAAGACCCATTTATTCCAATAGAATAACTTCTTGTGTAATCTTTAATACCCTTGGACATTTTTACAGTAAGTGGCAAATGAGCATGTCAGCATTGCTTCCTTATGGGACTATGTCATTGGGTCCCTAGTGTGGAACAGGCTGGGTAACAGAAGGAGAGATTCCTCTGTATCCTATTGCAAATTGTGTCACAATGTGATAAATTCTACAGAACACTTTAGATACCTAACAGTGGTTCTTTCTACAGGCTTCCCTAAATAATTTCATCTTTCACTAACATCTTAGCAGGTTAGAAGCAAGCTACGTATTACACAGTTTTTGGTGGGTCAGTTGTACAAAAATATACTCGTATTAATTATATTTTCCACTTATATTGAACACAAACTCACTTTGGACAAAGAAATATTTCTTAATTGACTTCATTTTATATATTATTATGTTGAAAACAAGATTCTTTTAAGCCAAAAGATAGAAAAAACAGTATTATGTATTTATGGACAACTATGTGAGATATATTGATACCCACATGTTATGTAAAATGGAGGTACAATATTCATGAAAGCATTTATCAGTTTTTGCTTCAATCTAATGATTACACTTCAGATTTCCAGAATGGTAGCTAACTTCTGTGAAACTCCTCATTGCAGTAGTTAGTTCCAGTCTATTGTCCTCCCTTACTTGTCAATATTTATTTAAAAACCTTTTCTTAGCTCACAATTAATTCCCACCTAAACTATTCCTCACAAAATTGGCAAGATAAAAATTTGTATAAAGATTTAAATATGCTGTTGAAAATAAGGGAGATTCTTGTGAGCAAAAGTTACAAAAATATTTCAGGAAGGATGGTGTCAAATGCCTCTACTCAAACCCAAATCCATTCAGGTCTCACTTGAGTTGGAACAGCTGTCTCTGTGTATTTATCTTTCTCTAGAAAGGTAAGGGAACTCATATCATCTCAATAATGGAGGAAAAGCCAGAGCCTTTAGAACATTAAAGGAAGTATTAAAGAAGAGAAAACTGTATTTGAGATTATATGGTATTAATTTAGTGATCTTCATCCAGCAAACAGAGCTACTAAAATTAGGTGAGGTTCACTTCTGATAAAGAAGTATCAACCAAATAAAATAGTGGGTGGCTGTGAAGTATTGATTTGAATGTATTCGCCTTATTGTATTAAGGTATTAATTGCTACTTCTTGAAGGAAAATGAAAACTGATTGACTACAGACATTAACAGCAGAGTTTATAAAGCTGCTCAGTCTACCTGTTGCTGTCATAAGAGTATTATATTGCATAGAAAATGTTTAATCTTAAACGAGGATGCTGTCAAATAAAGAAACAAATATAAATGGACTAACAAAACCAAAAACATTGGCAAAGATGTACTATTTGCCCAAGACCAAAAGTAAAAAGTAAATAAAAAATAAAATAAAATAAAATAAATGAAGAAAAGAAGTGTTGGCTTGGACAGAACATCAGTTAGGCCAAAGACTCAAGACATGATGCTGAGTTGTAATTGAGTTGTCCACCTCAATGTGAACATAGATAAGGCATACATGAGATTGTCACTAATAATTTCATCACAGACAGAGGCTAAGGAAATGTCAATACACATAGGAGAGGACTGGAAATAAGTGAGAAAACATTACAGAGCTTTACCATCTTTAAGAAAGCCTTGCACAAGGTTGGAAGGGGCAATGACATCAGAGGACCATAGTTTTGACCCTGGATCAATTGTTAAGAACACTAGTAAAATAATGGATAAAGTTTGTAGAACCTATGCATTTACAAATCATATTGTTGCTGACTTTCTATTTGTCACTGAACAGTCTGTGGTTACTTAATTGAATGTCCTTCAGACAAATGCACAGAACTCCTACCAAGATAGAACTTACAATCTGTCATGAAGTGTCTGAGTGTGTGCATGTTTTTCTGTGCACAAGTTTGGTTTCTTGCTGAAGCTTACATTAATAGTACGATTAAAAGATTTGAGCCTTTTCTCATAGATATTTTAATATATACTTTTGAATTTCCAAATAAACATTATGTGAGAGTTATAGTGTATAACACAATGGCATAAGTCTCTAGAGATGTCTTCTTACATAAAAGTGAAAAAACACACTTTGGAAATAACATCACAGCAGCAGGGACACTGTGGGGAGCCTACCTTTCTTTTTTTCCTAAATCTCAATTTAGTGAGCTGTGGAAAATGATCAACTTCCTTCTGAGAGAGTTTAACCTACAGTATTAGATCCAAGAAAATATTGAGTTGAAATGGTTACATTTAAAACTATAAATATTGCCGGGCAGTGGCTGCACATACCTTTAATCCCAGCATTTGGGAGGCAGAGGGAGGCAGATTTCTGGGTTTGAGGCCAGCCTGGACTACAGAGTTCCAGGACAGCCAGAGCTACACAGAGAAACCCTGTCTCAAAAAACAAAACAACAACAAAAAAGAACCAAACCAAACCAAAACAAAACAAAGCAAAAAACCCCTATGAATATTATGCTTTTTATGAATGGAAGAGAAACTAAATTCTCAAGCAAAAGATGAAGGTAACCTTGTATATATATAGATAAAATGAGTTTTCCCAGTTAGTGCTAAAATTAAAGGTACATTATACAGTAACTGCTCTGATGTGAAACTAAGTGGCTCCTATTGGGACTGGGCACATATCCTCGATAACTGCAGAGAAATGTTCTTACCAGTTGAGCCAAATGCCCAAGCCCCATATGCCTGTGGTCTACAAACAGGTTGATTTATAATGTGGGCCTGGGTAAGGGAAATTGATAGATTAGTACTTACATCTCAGTTTGAAAATATAACAAACTGAAAAACAAAGCCAACAATATACTTATATTTCACTGAAATGGCTATTTTTTCAACTTTACTTGTTTAGTATTTCAATTGCTTACCGAGGACATATTTCATGAACAGGAAATAAAATAAATTTCAAATTTTCTCCATTTTATTATAAGGCTAGATCTCATTACTATCTGCCAATGCAGTGGACTCAAACTCTTTGGCTCAAAAGATTTTTCTTTTTCTTTTTTTTTTTTCTATTTTTCTTTTTGGATTTTCGAAACAGAGTTTCTCTGTATAGCAAAAGATTTTTCTAACAGCATTTTTGTAGCAAGAAATATAGGTGTATGCTATCATTCCCAGCTATGAAATTCACTTAGTACTTTATTTTAATTGACTAATTATGTAATTTAGCACATGTGTGTGTGTGGAGAGGTGTGCACATGCAATCAGATTCCTTGCTTAACTGAGGATAATCTATGAGAGTTTGTTTTCACCTTCAACTCTGTGGCTCCTGGCAATTAAGCTTAAGTCATCAAGAGACAAGGAAAGTGTTTTTATCCACTGAATCATATCACTTCTCTTTGTTAATTGTTTTGACATTTCTTTTAATTACTAGATTTTTTATTTTCAGGCTGAACTCTATGTCATTTTCCTTAACAACTAAATCACATCGTAACTTTTAAAAGTTAAACATAAATTTGTAAACTGTACACTTTTGCTAGGTTTCTGGTAATAAAACACTGATATAAAATGGAACTTCATTTAAAGTTCATTTATTTGGTGTTAGGATACTTGAGCATAGAAATGGCCACTCACCATCCAATAAGTTATTCCTGCCGATAAAGTCTATTAATATTGAATTAATTTAAAAAATGCACTGTCTGTTACTTACTGATAAGCCACAATTCTCAATGGCTTTGTTCTTATATCATATCCTGGATGTGGGGTAAGTGCATGTTGATGCTTATTAATACATGTTTGGTTGGTTACACTGACAAATTTGTAGATGACAGTTGATATTTGGTTTTCAGCATGTCCATGTGTCTGTACTCCAGTACATACTACTAAGTAAAGTATATGTGATTTATAAAGGGTGTGGCAATAAACATCCCAACAAGAGAAAGATGATATGATGATATACATAAGACAACTTGAAATATGTGTGTGTGTGTGTGTGTGTGTGTGTGTGTGTGTGTGTGTTGCAAATTGAAGAGGTTTCATTTGCACTGGAATTCACTATAAAAGTTTGAATGAGGTACAATGAAAACATATTTTTATGCAGATTCCTAGGTGTTTGGAGTGGAACAGACTAAGGTGAGAGCGAAGTTTGGCAAGCTGTAAAATGCTCTGGGAATTTGCCATCCTCAGTCAAACAGCATAGTCAACCTATGTGACCTTACTGAGCAGCAGTTAGAAGAAAATTCTCACAACCTGCCTTTTTTGACCCTTCAGGTTTCCCACTGAGACTCTTCCCTCCTGAAGCTCAACTGGAAGCCTTAGGGGCCAGGAGTCCCATGGCATGACCTTCAGAGGTGAACATCCTGAGTGAGCATCCTGATTCACGAATAGGGCCAACTAGGATAGAAAGGAAGTGCAGTGGAGCCAGCAAGAAGGCTAAATTTAGAAAGGTTTGAAGTAGATGCCCTGTGTGCTGACTAACAGCTTGGTGAGGGTACTTCTCTCTACAGAGCTGAGTTTAAAATTAATTCGGAAAATGCATGCAAATGAGAAAGAATTCGGCTACACTGTAATTATAATAAAAGAAACAACTGGATTCTAAAATAGAAAAAAAACATATAGTAGACAAATTTGCATTTCAATATATGATAAGTAAGACATAACGACACAAGTGGAACCTTTGTATTCATATTTTTCTGGGGACACACCCACAGTTAGAGTTCACAGAGTATGCAAAGTGCACAGTGTGGATCTGTGCTGCCTTTCCCTCTATACCCAGCAGCAGGGCTTCTGAGCAATACTTCAGAAAAGGACCACAGTAATAAATCTTCTTAGATGAGGCCTTGGTAGCAAGCCTTACAGTTAGTGATAGCTGTATTTGTTACCCTGAGGCTGAAGTTGTAGATGTTAGTGATTTGATTTAAAACAAAGACAGTCAGTTTTGCCTGTAACTAAACTCTAGAATTTGTAACAAATAAGTTAAAGCAAGGGAAAACATTCTCGTTATGTACTTCACTATGGCTGGTACTGAATTAGTTACAGAGGCCTTAGCATAGATTACCAAAAACTTCTACAAAGCTTCAGATTTAATATAACTTCTCTGACACCACTTTTGAAGCCTCTCACATAATTAAGATAAATTTTCACCTTGGTGATGGATGAAGAAGTATCCTGCTGTTAATGAGCAGTAATAAAATTTATGATTTATTTACAAAACTTAAAGCACAGAAGAGTACTATATAGAAATGAATTTGGCAAATCGATTTTTTTAAAGTTGAAGAAAATATAAAGTTCAAGTTATTGGAAATTTATAATAATATCCGTATAATTTAAATGTGATGGTTAATTTGATTTGTGCAGATTAATGTATTTCAACTAAAATAATCAGTTTCAACATTTACACTTATAATTCTCAAAGACTTTTATGGAAATTATTTTCAACAAGTTCTGTATTTTGTTATGAATTTAAAAGTGAATATAAATATTCATTAAATTGTTATCCTATGAATTTCAGCAGATAATCAACCTATTACATGAAAACAGTTTTAAAATGTATGGAGGTTTGAAGAAGCCTGACCTAGGGAGTGGCACTATTAGGAGGTGTGGCACTGTTGGAGTAGGTGCAGGCTTATTGGAGGAAGCTTGTCAGTGTGAGGCTGGGCTTTTAGACCCTCCTCCTAGCTGCCTGGACACAGTCTGCTCCTGGGTACCTTTCGATGATCCTACTTTGATGATAATAGACTCTGAACCTGGAGGCAAGCCCCAAGTAAATGCTGTCCTTTATGAGAGTTGCCTTGGTCATTGTGTCTCTTCACAGGAATGGAAACCCTAAGATATAATATTTTAGACTTTTACTGTGAATCTACTGTTGTAAACCCATTCTTGCTATAAGCTAGATGTGCAGAAGATATTTCAAAGAAAGAAAAACAAAATGTCATTCTTGTAAATTATTAAGTGTAAAAACTCTTCAAATAATTAGTTATAAAATTATCTATATAATACAATTACAGAAAAAAAATATCCACAGTCTAAAAATCTAAGAGCATTGTACAGATGTATAATAAGACAAAAGTCCATGCAATATAATACAGCTGGGTAAATGTCAACAAAGAAGATTCTACAAATTAAAATTTTCACAACTCATCTCAAATTAGCAACTTAGCTTATTGCATTTCATAGACTAGGTAGCTAAAATACTCAATAGCAAGGGAAGAATTTTTATATGAAAACAATAGAATTTATCATTTATTCACAAGTCATTACTATGTATACTTTTCTGACCTAAAAGAAAGTAAATTTTATGTAATAGTTACTATGTATTATAATACTGATCCTAGAGTTTCTTTGCTATTACTTGAGTTTATTTATCCAATGAGGTAGTTCTATAATTGATTAAATATTCAGTATTCAGCCCATTCCCCATCCCCTTTGCCTCTAAGAGGGTGCTCCCTCACCTAGCCACCCACTCCTGCCTCACCCTCTAGAATCCCCCTTCTCTGGGGCATCAAACCTCCACAGGACCAAGTACCTACAGTCCCACTAATAAGGCATTCTTCTGATACATAATGTAGTGAAAGCTATGGACCTATCTATGTATACTCTTTGGTTAGGGGTTTTTAGTTCCTGGGAGCTCTGAGGAGGTCGTTAGTTGATACTGCTATTCTTACTATGGGGATGCGATCACTTTCAGCTTCTTCAGTTCTTCCCTTAACTCTTCCATTGGAACCCCCATGTCCCAGGCTCAGTCCAATATTTGTCTATGAGTATCTGCATCTGTCTTAGTCAGATGGTGACAGAGCCTCTCAGAGGACACCCATACTGGGCTTCTGCCTTGCAAGCACATCTTGGCATCAACAAGTGTCAGGGTTCGGTGTCTGTGGATTGGATGGTTGCCTATGTGGGACAGTCTCTGGATTGCTTTTCCTTCAGTTTCTGCTTCATTCTTTTATCCTGCTGATTTTTTTTGTTGTTGTTTTTAATATAATCACTAAAACAAAATAAGATGAGACAGAGTATTTTAGCCATAATGAATAAAACTCTTAATCAGTTTGCAGAAGTTTGTGGCAATTTTCGTGTAAATATTGAGAGCATGTCTGTTCAGGACTTTGAGATAATCCTTTCTTTTTCTGTTACATATTATTTATTTAGAGTTACGTGTTATTTATTATGACTATGTAGTACTTTCAGAACATGTAAAATTCAAATTTCTATGGTAAAAATTATAAGATATTTAATTATATATGTTTTAAATGCTTTAAAGAAAGAAGTTGAGAAGTAAGGTCATATTAAAAATAACTCTTAAGATATATTTATTATTTATTCAATTTAATGTCAATTTTTCATTGCCCATATACATATCTGTGTGAGGATGTTAGATCTCCTGAAACTGGAGTTACTAACAGTTACAAATCACCATAAACATAATGTTAAAATAACATTTATTCTTGACTCAGCCTATAATAGCATACAAAGGGTTTAATTCATAAAGGTTTTCAAAGAAGAGATAAAAAAGGCACAAGTATTCAGACTTACAGACTATTTAATAAAAATACTATAAATGGGTAAACTTAAGAATGGAAATTAAGTTTGAATGTAGGAATCTGAGCATTAGAAGTTGATCCATTTTGAGGAATGAGGAAACATTATATATGTATCATGAGTTTGTGAAAAATCATTAAAATCATCTGCCTGAAACAAGTCTTAATAGACTTTATTAATTGGCTTTGCCTGGCTAATTTGTTGTAATTTCATGAGCTGGTAAATCTTCTTTAGAAACTGGTGATGTGCCTAAGTTACAGGATTTTATTTTCTTATTCATCAATAGTTTGAGGGAATTTTCTTTGAAGTTTCACATGTTCATATTAGCTCTGGTTGCTCACCATCTTTCATACTCTTATTTGCATTCAAATTATATATTTAATACCATTAGACAGCTTTCTCATTTTCTTATTTTATAGTAAGGTTTTAAATTATACTTTCATTCTTTAAAACTTTCATTCAGTTATTTAATCTTCATTAACCATATTCATGCAACATGAACTGTCAACATTCCCACCTACTACTCCATATAACTTCCAGCCTCATATCTTATATGTGTTTATTTAACTGTCATTATTGGTAGCCATGTTAGTCCAATTTGTACAACTAATGTCTCTCTCTCTCTCTCTCTCTCTCTAGAGAGAGAGAGAGAGAGAGAGAGAGAGAGACAGAGACAGAGACAGAGACAGAGACAGAGAGAGACAGCGAGTCAGAGAGAGACAGAGAGAGACAGAGACACCTATGCGTACACACACATATATACACACATATACCCATGTATCTTCTGTGTGCAACCACTGTGGCATGGAAAACCTACTAGAGGCCATTCGCAGAAAAGACAGTGACTCTTTCTCACTCACTCTGCATCAAATGCCAACATCTCTTCCAACCGAGAGTGGGGCCGAAAGATCCCCTCCCAGACCCGTGTTCCTATTTTGAAGCACTTGGTCTTGTGCAGGAAACCACATCTATTATAAAACTTGATGTATATAACATATAGTTTTAGAAATTAAAATTCCACAGCTTCCCTGCCTGTCTACTAGCACTTCAAATCTTTATCATCACTAAAAAGGACCTGCAAAGTTCCTTGAAGTATAGGTGGGAAGAGGTTGGTTTAGATGACACATCTATAGCTGGGCTCTCAGTGTTCTCTAAATATGCATGCTCTGAATATGACTCTCCACATTAACCAAGGATTATGCAGTGATAGAAGGACTGAGAATTCAATAAGGTATTATTAGCTAAATCTAAGTATGTACCAAGAAGCCTTGTGGAATACTAATTAGCCATAATTTAAAATAAGATATATATGTAATATATAAAAATAAATATATATTTATACATTATATATAAAGTATACATTATCTAATACATGTAAAGCATATATGTACATTATATAAAATATGTATATATACACTATATAAAAATATGTATATAGATATATGTACATATTGTAAATATGTGTGTGTGTTTATGTAAAGTGTGAATAAATATATGTTCCATATAAGACAATGTTGTTTCCATAAGACAGGGATTATTAAATGTGAATCTCATTGCTAGGCATACGCTTATATTCTATGAGTTACTATTACTTAAGGATGAAGCAGCCTACTCAAAACACCACAGGTGGTTGTCATGTTCTTGGTTGTCCAACATAACTAGGTGGTAGGATTCCAAGAGGAGGGAGGAAGGCAACTATCCACTCATTAAACATTCGACCTAAAACTTTCCTGCCCGCAAGAAGAGCAGAGACAGAAATGGAGCAGGGACTGTGGGTCTGGTCCAACTTTAGATCCGTCACATAGGCAAGGACCAATCCCTGACACAATTAATGATACTCTGTTTTGTGTGCAGACAGGAGCCTAGCATATTGGTTTCCTGTGAGACTGCACATAGCAGCTGACCAGGACAGATGCAGAGAGAGACCCACAACCAATCAATCTTGTGGAAGAGTTTGTGGAAGGATTGAGGAATGGGAGGGGAGTGGGTCTCCACAGGATGACCAACAAAGTCAACCAACTGGGACCTTTGAGAACTCCCAGAAACTGAGCTACCAACCAAAGAATGTAAGGCTGGACCCCTGCACTTATGTAGCAGTTGTGAGGCTTGGTCTTCATGCAGGTCTACCAACAACTGGAATTGAGGATTACCCTGACTCTGTTGCCTGCCTGTGAATCCTGTTCCCTTTACTGGACTGTCTTGTGCTGCCTCATTGGGAGTCCTTTAGTGACTTGAGGTGTCAAGTTGGTTGGAATGGGGCGGGCGGCTGGGGGATGGCAGGGACCTCCCCCTTAACAGAGATGAAGGGGAAGAGGAATCTGTGTGAGGTGAGAGCTGATGGAGGGGTAGGGGCTACAATCAGGATATAAAGTATATAAATAAATATATTAATAAAAAAAACCCTAGGTACTAAGAACAGTACATTGAAAACTCCACTTACATTAGATCTAAACCAACCAACCTTGAACACCTCAGAATGTAAATAGCTCTGCTTACTAGCTTTCATAGGGCCAGAAGGGCAGTATGTAAGCCTCTAGGGAAGAAAGGGGACATTATTTGCCTATGATGATTTTTACATTCATCTCTCCTCTGACAACTTGGAAATTTAATGGATGTTTTTAATACTGATTGCAAGATCTGATAAGACTTTTGTTGAAAATATCATATATAAAGCTTAAAAATACATTGAGAAACCTATATTAACATGTGCGGGAAACATTGTTGGTGCCTTTGATACTACTGGAAGGCTGAGGGGTGACATATGCCATCTGTGATCTCATCCAGTATTGTACTTGCACGTTACAGTACCGATATGCAATAAATGTGTGACTATTTATGCTATAGTGCCAAGAAGCTTTAAGGATATAATCAACCATTCCCTTTAATTTATTTGAGGATTGTTCAACAGGAGGAAATTCATACTTGGTGAAATAAATGCAGTCAAAACCATAGGTAAAAAAATACATAGACTCCAGGAAATAACTTACTGATATTGTTTTCATAAATAGTTATGCTGTCAAACTGCTTTCTAAATTTTTATGCTTATTTCAAGACTTATGATTTTTCCAACTTTAATTAGAAAAGTTTTTTATTACTGTAGGTAGTTAACATGTAAACTCATTATTCAGGTGCTGAAAATAAGGAACCATAAGTAGTTCTATACAGGACATTTATATCCCATCCTCAATGGACCAACACAGAAGAGAGTGCAGGCAGAATGCAGGATATGCGGGATGAGAATGTACTAGGAAAGGCTGTCTTCTGAACTACACATACCTGATGCACAGAAGAACTCCCAGCAGTGTGCATCACCAAAGAACCAGTCAGTCAAAGTCCAGTATGAACGAGGGAAGGCCTCATACACGCTCCTATCTTGGGTTCTAATGATGGCGGCTGATGAAGGGGAGTTACTTTTGTTTCAGGATGTGTTTACTGGAAGGTTCCCTCACGTTCCAGAGGATGACCTTCACATCCAGGTACATACATGCATATGTGAAAATTTCAAACAATTTTAAAATAAAACTACTTAGTTTAAGTTAAAAAATAAGTGTAATTGTATGATCTAAAACTAGAGTATAACAAAAGTGGAGATTCAATAAAATTAATGCTTAAAAGAGCTTAAGTGCTGAAAAGTCACTTCATCTACATGGGTATGACATAGTCATGAAGAGATCTTATGTTCTTATTTATTTGAATATTTGTATTTCATATAGCAAAGATTTGTTTTAATTTGGTATATTATTAATGCTAGGTGATTATGTGTTTAGTGACTCACTTTATCTTTCAATGTACTTTAAATGATTTTAAAAGAAATTTATAGCAAAGGGAAAAGAAGCAATAATTTATACATATGTAAGTGAGTTTTATAAGAACAGTCAAATTAAATTACAGGAATAAGAATAAGAGAGGACATTTGAAGCAATATAAGAAGGTACTTTGCCTTTCCTTCAGGCTCTGCTCCACACCTTGTCTCCACATTTCCTCTTGTGAGTATTTTGTTCCCCCTTCTAAGAAGGGCTGAAGCATCCACACTATGGTCTTCCTTTTTCTTGAGCTTCATGTGGTCTGTGAATTGTATATTGGGTTTTCTGAGCTTTTGGGCTAATATCCACTTATCAGTGTGTGCATACCATGGAAAGGAGATAACACCCAAAAAGTAAATGAAAATACCCAAAGGAAGGACAATCTAGAGACTGCTCCACTTTGGGAATCCTTCCCATAGTCAATCTTCAAATCTAGACACTATTATGGATGCCAGCAAGTACTGGCTGACAGGAGCCTGATATAGCTGTCTCCTGAGAAGCTCTAACAGTGCCTGACTAATAGAGAAGTAAAGGCTCACAGCCATCCATTGGCCTGAGTACAGGGTTACCAATGAAGGAGCTAGAGAAAGGACCCAGAAAGCTGAAGGGTTTGCAGTCCCATAGGACGAACAACAATATGAACTAACTAGTACCCTCAGAACTCCTAGGGACTAAACCACAAACCAAAGAGTGCACATGGTGGGACTAATGACTCCAGCAACATATGTATAGCAGAGGATGGCCTAATAGGTCATCAGTGGGAGGAGAGGCCCTTGGTCATGTGAAGGTTCTATGCCCCAGTGTAGGGGAATGCCAGGGCCAGTGGGTTGGTGAGCAGGGGGAGAGGAGAGGGAACAGGGTTTTGTGTTTTGTTTTGTTTTTACTTTCTTTTTCTTTCTTTCTTTCTTCCTTTCTTTCTTTCTTTCTTTCTTTTTTTTTTTAGAGGGGAAACCAGGAGAGGAGATATTATTTGACATATAAATAAAGAAAATATCTAATAAAAATATAAATAAAAAAAGAAAATATCCAATAAAAGAAAAGACAAAAATTGAAAAACAAAACAAACAAACAAAAAGGTAATTTGCAGATGGAAATTGGATCTATCAATTAATAATAAGAGCCTGTTACACATTTCTCCTTTTAAATATGATGTGTCTGTATTAGTGTGCTGCTCATGAACATAAGGACGCCTGTCATGTTATCGGTATTACACAAATATGTCCTCTCCTAGAGTTGTAAGGTCTAACTGGGGCATCTTAGGAAGTACAGGCGCGCCTACTTCAACACTGGTAGTGATATCTGGTGATATATGCTAATAAATTTTACTTTTATCTCTGAGACTATCAGAAAAATGCCTTTATGGCTGTTAATTTGGAAAATATATTCTGATCTTCAAAACCTAATAATAAAGGGGGTTTCAGACAAATCTACTTACATTATACCATCCTTGATTGTTGACTTTCATTGTATCTACTAAACATGGCAAAGGTTTAGAATCACATGGCACAAATACAAAATATTCAAAACTGAAAATATCTAACACATAAATTATTTAAAATAATTTGAACAGATAAATTTGTCAATAATAAAATTATTGGCAAATTTAGGGTTAAATCTGGACACGTGAGTTTAAAAGGCACACACTAATGCATCTGATCAATGCTATTTTATCGAGAACATGAAGCAAGATTCTGAACCTCCACAAGTTGTCTTCTTTTTTAATTTAATTATTTGTTTATTTTTCTGTCATATAGTATACCCATACTGGAGTTTCCCCTCTCTCTTCTTCTCACAGCCTTCCCACAAATCCATTTCTGCTTTTATCTTCAGAAAAAAGGCAGGTCTCTAGGAGATATCAGCCAAATATGGCATACATGTTACATTAAGAAATTGTACCTCCCCTCAAATTATGGCTGGAGAAATAACACTCAGGGGAAAAAGGGTTTCCAAAGCAGGCAAAAGAATCAAAGAAAGATCTTGCTCTTACTGCTAAAAGTCCTACAAGAAGGAAAAGCATAAGTGTATGTGGAATGCCTACGTCAGATTTATCCAGGTTCCCTGATAGTCAGTTCGGCCTCTGTGTGCTCCTATGGGCTAATCTTACTTGATTCTGCAGGTTTTATTGTGGTATACTTGCCCTCTCCTGTACCTAAAATCCTTGGTATCCCTCTTCCACAGGATACCCAGCCTCTACCTAACGCTTTTCATTATAAGACAGGATTTTTCATCATCTAATAAGATGATCATGCGATTTTTTTTTTCAGTTTATTTACATGGCAGATTATATTGACCTATTCTATGTTGATCCATTCGTGTTTCTCTGGCATGAAGCCTACTTGATTATGGTGGATTACACACATTGTTTTAATTATTTTATACTACAATTAAAACTTAAGGTAATACTCTATAATGGGAAATATTAGGAAGCTAATAGTAATATTATTTGTCATATCTTGCTAAATATTGTTGATTAGCAATTTTGTAAGAGAAATTCTACATTATGTTATTTCAACATATTGAATTTCTTATTTCACAAAAGTGTAATAAGCTATATCTAGACCTTTATATTCTATTTCATCAAATATTTGAATATATTCATGCTAACACAATGTGGTACATTGTATAAAACCACATATCAAAGCCTAAGTAGTAACAACTTTACAAGCTGCTTAGAGAGGGAGACAATTAGCCAGTTTAGTTTTTGCAACGTTGAAGTTTTAGCTTAAAAGCAACACTTTCCAACTTTGACAGTTTCTGAGTCTTTGAGTTAATTAAATACAGTCACAAACCTGAAATGGGCATAAAGAACAAACAAGAGACTCCACAAGTGAATGATCTTTCCAATCCAGACTTAAGCCTCCAGCCAGTTTCAAGACTGCTGCAACTCGCTTTACTTGGTTTTTCTAATGTAGCTGGCTGGGAAACTCTCTTTTCTATAATTTTCCCATCAGGCTGGGAAACTCTCTTTTCTATAATTTAGAGAGTGATGAAGTAGGAAATATGAGAGAGACTACAGAGGCTGTGGTTATGAGAAATATGGTCTAAAACATGTCTTCCTGAAGAGAAATGAATTACACAGTGAAGGATAAAAGAACTGTCTGGACAATGGACCACTCAAAACTCATTATGAGCTCCAAATAAACAGACAAACAAACAAATAAAACCAGGAGGAATGAAAAAATAGGAAATAAGTGACAAGAGGGAGTCATAGAAAACAATTAGTTTTTTGTCTCTGTCTCTGTCTCTATCTTTGTCTGTCTCTGTCTCTCTGTCTGTCTGTCTGTCTGTCTCTCTGTTTCTGTCTCTGTCTCC
>NW_022196899.1:41075219-41110037 GCF_008632895.1 Mastomys coucha | reverse complement strand
TCATTGTCTGGTTCAGTCTAGATTCTTCCAGATGACTCTAGCTGAACTCTCACTCCTACCTATAATTAAATATTTCTTTCAACCATGCCTTGAAAAAGTCATAATCCTTAAGAAGTTATCAACGAGTAGACTGAAGGCAGTTATGAATGAATCCATGTAGCAAAAAAATCAAAATGGAAATCCAAAGAAATTTAAATTTAATTTTACTAGAAAATATTAACAGATATTAATGTTATGAAATTCAGTGACCTTGTAATAAACTGCTCTCAATTTTATCAGACTCAGTCTCACCATATTGTAATAAAGTGTTAATTGTGAAAGCTACAAGTGTAACTAACTTCACATTCAACTGTATGTTAATGGATATTTTAAATGAGTATAAATAACAAGTGATGTAAATATATTCTGAGTTTCAAAAGAACTACAGGCAACTAAGGAATGATGAGAGCAAAAGAAATAGTCTTCCCCAGGGAGGAGCATTCCAATTAGCTATCAAGTCCCAAATGCACAGCTCTAGAAACATTTATAAAAATAGCATCATACAAACTGAACAGGATGTGTTTAGAAATATATATGGATATGCATATGTGCATATAAAACAATGAAAAAAATGCCATGAATTAAGAAAGAAAAATCAATGAAGGGCATATGAGTTTGGATAGAGAAAAGGGAAGGGGAAGATGATATAATGATGTTATAATCACAAAATTATAGAAATAAAATTAGTATAATGTAGGTAATCGAGATCATATATTGCTGTATGCTTATGAGATTCCAGCTTGCTATATTTAAAGTATGACTGTTACTGACCAGATAGCTTAATGGTGAGAATGACTGGAACCATGCTTTAGAAGTCTTAAAGACTTCTTTACCACATACTTTCAAAAGAGACTCCTTTTCTATATAATTTCTCATTATATAGAAAATGTATTTATGAGAATGTATTTATGTATTAACTCTTTTAAAAATTTTATACTTATTAAAAGTTTTATTTATGGATATAAGTAAACTATTGTGTCTCTATATACAAATCTCTATCAGGTTGTTCAAAACACAGAAAAATATATAAATATAAAACCAGTATAGGAAATTAAGTGGTACATTAAAATATACAGAATCAGTCTAAATGGAGCAAAGAAAGAAGACAAATAATGAAAAATAAATAGATGACCTTAGCCTGAAATAGGGTAAACAAAGGAGGCAGCATAGAAGCCTGGTTTTGCATTGTGCAGATTATCAAGTATTTCCTGTATACTTAAGGACTTTACTCTACCATCCCCGTGGGGCACCAAAGTGCTCATGCAGACGTTTAAATGCCTCATTAGCTAATGTTTTTATTCATTATGATAGTCCTTTCTGAATAATACCTTCTTGATGACTCAGCAGAGAACAGTATTTTGTTGTTGTTGTTGTTCAAGCTGTCTCCAAAAAGGGACACTCAAATTTATCTAAGCTTTAAAGGAACCTTATCCTATGTAAAGATTCAAGTGAAGAAAACTCTTCCCTTTTCTCTCCTCTTTATTTTGTCCTTTCATTGTTTGAAATAATTTTATTCAATTTACTATTAAATAAAATCATTATACTTAACATATAGTTGTTGATATTAGAAAAACAAATAAAACAAACTTGATATAACTTTAAATTCGGTTTAGGTGAAAGACTCCTAATAAGGGGAAAAAAACATTTGTAAGGGTAAGTGTATATTACAGTTATATGTGTGTGTGTCTGTGTGTATATGTTTGAGTGTGAGCAAGTGTGTGCACAAGTGTGTTTGTATAACTGGGTTAATGTGGGCATATGCAAGTGTATGTACATGCACTAAAAATTCAGTGACTATGAGAGCCAGGGTGAGGAAAAGCAACTAAAAATAACTAAAGATGATACAGAGATGGATAAGTCTGTTGAGTCCTTTTGTAGGAGAGCTATGTAGAACTACTTCAAAGAATACTATTTGTGAAATATGGTGGGAGAGATGGAGAGTTTAATGGTTTTCTGGTGAAGAAACTCGTAAGCGTACAGTTCTGTGTGATATAAAAGTGTGCTGAGAGATCTGAATACAAGTTGAACTGAGGTGTGGTATGCAGTGTGAAGAGCATTCAGAGATTAATTTGTAAAGGTCATGAGAGCCAGTTCAGACAGGATATTGTAGGTGAGGAAACTGTATTTAAGTGCTTTAATAAGCTATATCAGATCAGACTGTCATATTTTAAAAGGATCACTGCAGATGAAGAGTTGAGTAGAACTCTCTGAATCGGGAGATTATGTTATTCAGGCTGCATCTGGAAGGAAGTACAGACAGTATTTGATGATGTATTGGCATGGTAGAAAGAGGAAAATCAAAAACTGTCATGTTTGAAATGAGAATCTGAGTGAATAATGGTGCCATTCCCTACAGGACAAAAGTCAGGAAAAAGACTTGGCAGGGTCACGGACATCTAGAGGGGAACCTAGGCATTTAGGGACAGCATGCTTGAATTTCGTATTAGATATCCAAGTGAAAATCAGGCAGGAGGTAAAATTAACTAGAATACATTGATTTTGAGCTTGGGAAAGGGTCATATCTAGAGAAATAAATCTACTTGTCATGTACAGCTTTTCTGTGTCACTTGGGAAATATGACTGGAAACTAGGAAAGGGCATTAAGTCAAAAACAAAATCTTTTAGGAAACAATGATTCAAAGGATTTTACTTTGAAATCATGCAAGATCAAATATTATATCCTATATAATTTTTTAAAACTAATGGTGATTAGTTCTAAATGATAATATTTGCCACTCAAGTTTGTATTTTAAAGAGTAATTTTTTAAAGAATCATATAAAGAGGGGATAAAATAGTTTTTTTATAGTTGAATTGAAATGTTTTTAATATCTTTTGTTCATCTATCAAAAATGATATTGCCTCTAATTAAGCACACTGGATGATAAGGACTAGTCTATTAAAGGGATATGGTGAGACTCCACAGGCAGCCCATTTATAAGGTTGTATATCAGTGAAACCTGCAATAATTAAATAGTGTTTTCCAAACAAGGCAGGGCCACTGTACACAGAAACCCAGTAAGTTTGATGGTAGGCACAAGATCTTCACAAGATCATGGCAACTCCAACCAACCAACCAACCAACCAAACAAACAAACAACCCAAACTAAGTGTAATGCGACTCCAAATCTCCTCATTAGCTGAGGAGCTTGGGGCAGTTGATGGCTGCTGTACTACGCAGAGTCTACTTTCTTTGGGGTCGCCATTGGCACTCACTCAGAGGTACTCAGTTTCTTTTAGAACGTTCTACACTAACAGCAATTGGGGAGAAAAAAGGCTGAGGCTGGGACTAAGGGAGAGCACAGGAGAGGAGGAAATGGGAATGTGTTTATCGAAAACATTATAGAGATGAATGAAATTCTCAGATGATAAAATAATTAAATAAAAGGTAAACATATTATTTTGTAATTGATAAAATCATGTTTTATATTTCTCTATTTGTATTTATATAATTAATATTTAAATAAGTGGCAAATTGAAAGTTTTAAGGACAATAAATCTCCTTCATGAATTTTTTGAAGTATATACAATACAAAAAAACCCAAAGATTGGCATAAAGGAATATAAATATAAAGTATTAATTGAATAAATTAACCATGGGAAGATAACAAAACAACAAATAACAGTTCTGAAGATAACACTGCCCACTCTTTACTGGATAATTTTGTGGGCATATATGCGCATTATAGCAAGCTAATAATTACTAAGGCTGTTGATTACCTTTTAAAGTACATGTGGCAACTAATGGAAAATAATACCACTTAAATAACAAAACCACATATATAATATAAATTTCATGTGTCCACTGTCAGATGGATCCTATACCAGTATACTCAAAATTAATTATATTCATTATTATTATATACAAATCAATTTATCAATTACTTATGTAATTTCATTCATTAGTTGCTTATTAAATATTGTTCTATATTTGCTTAATGTTTTGCAAAATTTATTAACTCATATGCCAGTATTACTCAAGTTACCTTTTGATATTTATCGCAGCACATTCTAATTACTTAGAGTGCCATACATTTGCAGAAGGCAATCTGTGTAACACTCCCTTGTTTCTATTTAATTCTATACCAATAAATAGCATCAAAATAAAGTTAGTTTTCTGATGTTCATGCACAATCTTTTAAATTCATGTGCTAATTTCATATGTGTAAAATGTAAACTTTTTTTTGTTTTGTTTTGTTTTGAGTGTCTCTGTATAGCCCTGGCTGTCATGGAACTCACTCTGTAGACCAGGCTGGTCTTGAACTCAGAAATCCTCCTCCCTCTACCTCCCAAGTGCCGGGATTAAAGGCGTGTACCACCACTGCCCAGCATGGTAAACTTATTTTAAATAAGTATTTATTTTATGCATATTTGATAGTATTTTTTAATCTGAAAAACCATAGAAATTTATGAGGTAATTTGAAAATTCTGACCAGTTTAAAAATAATGTTTTTATGTTATAAGTATAATTTTATGTTTTAGATGAATTAATATTTTTTAATTATAGATAACTATCACTAGTGAGAAAATAGAAAGCTTATAAAATGTGATCTATAGATTCCATGAAGTCTCCAACGACATTTTTCTCAGAGTAGAAACAGAGCAAAGAGTATATGAAACAAGCCACAAATCAAGTAGCCCAAGCGACTTTGACAAAAACATAGCAGACCAAGTCTCACCAAGCCTGACCTTACATGGCAGTACAGAATCAGTTTATGAAAACAGTGTGTAGTTCATACAAAAATACTTACTGACCAACGAAACAGAATAGAAGTTCCAAAAATCAAACAGGAGGTCATTTGCTTCTTGACAAAAGTATCAAACCTAGGGTGAAAAGCAGACACGTCTGAGATATCCTATGAATACTGGATATCCATATGGAAAAGAAATAATTAATTGCTTTATTACCTATAAATACCAAAGCTGTCATTTGTTAGACTGAATGATTTAAACCTAGTAAAAAGGTAAAATTTTTCCAGGACAGCCAGAGCTACACAGAGAAACCCTGTCTCAAAAAAATAAAAATAAAAAAATAAAAAAATAAAAGGTAAAATTTAGCATATAATGCTAAAAGAGTAATATTATAAAAAATTGCTTATACTCTTCTAACTATATTAAGAAATATCCTCCAATAACTTCCTACATTGAGGAGACAGAAAGATTAGCCTCTTGATACCTGTGATATTCAATACACTTAAGGACTGATAAAGCCTGATAAAGCCACATCAAAACTAGGCATATCTGTAAATTTTAAAAATTAATTCTTTTTTGGTGTATGAAAACATAAAAATCACAAAATATAGACCATAAAATTTGGTCTAATACCTCGTGTTCATTAAAATGCTTCAATAACTTCTGAATTGCTTACTATGAATTTTTCTAAGTGAAAAAATTAGGAAATTTTATTGCCTCTTCAATGTCTCTTGTTCATCTATTAGAAAGCTGTATTGTCTTTTGTTTGACAAGAGAAAATGAGCTGTGTTCCTTTTTTTAAACATTTTTCTTATTATGTATTTTCTTTATTTACATTTCAAATTATATCCCCTTTCTCCATTTTCCCTCTGGGGAAAAAATACCCTATTCCCTGCTCCTCCCCGACCCCCTGTTCACCAAACCACCTGTAGGGCAGTGTGGGGCAGGTAATTTAGGTTCAGTCCAGTATTTGGCCTTGAGCCCTGGAGCCTTCGTGGGCAATTTTTTGCTTGCGGGGGCAGAAGGAGCTCGGCCATAACTCCTGAGTCTCTGGCTCCTGCTTCAGTCACAACCCCTCACAGGTGCCCCTGCAGGAGATGTGTGCTCTATCAGGCAGACAATGCCCCAAACTCCCAGCATTCTAGCTGGACCCTATACCCGTTCATCTGATCACAGCACAGCCAGACATGCCACGCCCCATACAATATAAGGGGTGGTTTGCCCCCTCCTCTCTCTTTGCTCTTTGTTCCTCTCTTGCTCTTTCTCTCCGTCTCTCTCTTTGTCTCTTGCTCTTGTCCTCTTTCCTCTCCTGCCTTCTTCCACTCTTTCCTGCTCTTTGTTCTCTTCTCTTGCCTTCTTGCTCTCTTGCTTTCTTCCTCTCCTCTCTCCCTCTCCCTCTCCCCCCTCCTTCTCTTCTCCTCTCCTTCCTCTCCATTCCTTCTCTCTACTTGACCAGCTATTTTTCTTTCCTACAATAAAATATCTCGTTTATACACTGCCTCTTTTTAACTAATGTGCACCCTGCCCACACATCTCAGCAGCAGGGAGAGAGAGCCTCAGCCAGGCCGAAGTAGGTGAGCTGCCTTTGGTACAACACCCACCCTCTTCCACTTCCTGGCCCTGGCATTCCCCTACACTGGGGCATAGAGCCTTCACAGGACCAAGGGCCTCTCCTCCCATTGATGACCAACTAGGCCATCCTCTGCTACATATGCAGCTGGAGCCATGAGTCCCACCATGTGTACTCTTTGGTTGGTGGTTTAGTCCCTGGGAGCTCTGAGGGTACTGGTTAGTTCATATTGTTGTTTTTACATTTTGTTAAATTGGATATTTTATTTGTTTACATTCCAAATGTTATCCCCTCTTCCAATTTTCCCTCTATAAACACCCTATCCCATCTGCTCTTACCCTGCTTCTATGAGGATGCTCCCCACCCATCTATACTACCTTACTGCTCTTGCATTCCTCTACACTGGGACATCAAGCCTTCACTGGACCAAGAGACCCCCCTCCCATTGATAACAGATAAGGTACCTTCAGCTCCTTCAGTACTTCCCTTAACTCCTCCATTGAGGTCCCTCTGCTCAGTCTGATGATTGACTGTGAGCATCTGCATCTGTCTTGGTCAGGATCTGGCAGAGCCTCTCAGGAGACAGCTGTACCAGGCTCCTGTCAACAAGCACTTCTTGGCATCCTCAATAGTGTCTAAGTTTGGTGTCTGCATGTGCGATAGATCTGCAGGTAGAGCAGTCTCTGGATGGCCTTTTCTTCAGTCTCTGTTCCATTCTGTCCCTGTACTACTTTAGATAGGAACAATTCTGTGCTAAAAGTTTGCAGATGGTTGGGTAGCCCCATCCCTCAACCAGGGGACCATGGCTAACCTATGGATGCGATCACGACAGGTTCTCCTTCACTGTTGTGGGGTATTTCAGCTAATGCCATCCCTGCAGGGTCTTGGGAGGCTCTTGCTCTCCTGGTATCTGGGACTTTCTGGTTGTTATCCCCAATTCCCTATTCCCCATTGCTACACAGCTCTGTTCAATTTCCTGACACTCTGTACATCTCTCCATCTCCTCCCAAACATTATTCTGCCCCTCTTTATCCACCCCCTGCTCTATTCCTCCCAAGTCTCACTCACCCTCTACCTCCCATGACTATATTGGTCCCCCTTCTAAGTAGTACTGAAGCATCCACTCATTGGTCTTCCTTCTTCTTGAGCTTTATGTGATCTGTAGTTTGTATAGTGGGCATTCCATGCTCTCTGCCTAATATCCACTTATCAGTGAATACATACCATGTGTGTTATTTTGTGACTGAGTTACCTCAATCAGGTATTTTCTAGATCCATCCATTTGCCTATGAATTTCATGAAGTCATTCTTTTTAATAGCTGAAGAGTACTCCATTGTGTAAATGTACCAAATTTTCTGTATCTATTCCTCTGTTGAGGGACATCTAGGTTGTTTTCAGCTTCTGGTTATTATAAATATGACTGCTATGAACATGGTGGATCATGTGTCTTTGCTATATGTTGGAGCATCTTTTGGGTATATGCCCAGCAATGGTATAGCTGAGTCCTCAGGTAATACTATGTCTAATTTTCTGAGTAACTGCTAGACTGATTTCCAGAATGGTTGTACCAGTTTGCAATCCCACCAGCAAAAGGAGTGTTTCCCTTTCTCTACATCCTTGCCAGCTGTCACTTGAGTTTTTGATTTTAGCTATCCTGACTGGTGTGAGGTGGAATCTCAGGGTCAGAAAAATCTCCAAACCCAAAACATCCAGGAAATCCAGGACACAATGAGAAGACCAAACCTAAGGAGAATAGGTACAGAAGAGGGTGACAATTCCCAAATTATAGGGCCAGTAAATATCTTCAACTAAATAATAGAAGAAAACTTCCCTAACGTAAAGGAAGATCTGCCCATAACAGACAAAAAACCTACAGAACTCCAAACAGATTGGACCAGAAAAGAAATTCCTCTGAGTTGGTTTTGTGAGTAAAGCAGATGTGCTCTTCTGCAAGGAGATCCTCTTAGCAGCAGCAGAAGGCAGATACAAAGAAGAAAATGGAAAACTGCCCCCAAATCTTTCCTGTGCACAGGCTTCTCATCCATCATGGGACTTTGTAAATAATTCCGATGTAGAGAAAGGGAAATACTCCTTTTGCTGGTGGGATTGCAAACTGGTATAACCACTCTGGAAATCAGTCTGGCAGTTACTCAGAAAATTCGACATAGTATATAGATTTCACCTCTAAGATGGAGCACAAAGAGTCTAATGAAGGTTTTTCTCTGATAACTCCTGCTATTTACAATAGAACTTGACTAGTAAAATAGCACAGGCATGCACAGGTAAAAAGTTCATTTCAAAACAACAAAATCAGTTATGCTTTAAAATGATTGGTTAATTTTTACTTTCTGTGTATAGATGTATGTCTCTCTGTATGTATTTACGTATGAATGTGTATCACGTGCAAGGCTAAAGTCTTCAAAGATTAGAAAAGGGCATCAGATCTCCTGGAACTGGAGGTACAGGCAGATGTGAGCCATCATGTGGTTGTTGGGAAAAGTTTACTCTGCAAAAGTAAGAGTCTTCTTAACTGCTGATCATGCTAATGTATGATTTTTAAATTTGAATTATACTTTTAAGGGCAACAGGCAATGATTGAAACTGGATTGAAAAACTTTCATGATATTTATAATATTTTCTTCACTTGGGTGGTAGTTCAGAGGCTGTTTTGTTTGTGATAATCTATTATATATGTTAATTACATTTAATGATTTTATGACTTTTGTTATATTTTAATTTTTAATAATAATTTCAAAGTCTTTCCAATAATTTAATCAATTCCTATAATTTAATAATTTCTAAATCTTTAATGACTTCTTTTTCTGTTCAGCCATTCTGGTGCATTCTTTAGTCACAACACTTTCAAAGCAGAAGCAGTAGGGTAATGAGACTCTATCTCAAAAGCCAAGACTGGGGATTTTGGTTACTGGCAAAGCACTTCCCTAACATTGCAAGGCTCTCTCTGAGTTGTATCCCCATTACTGGGATAGGAGGTCTTCCAGGATCTATATTACTGACTTTCCTGCTAGCCTGTTAAACAGTTCTGTTGACTTTTGTTTTGTATCTATCATATCTGACTATCCCTGCTTCAGTTCATTATTCTAACCCTGACATTTTATTTTCCTGTATAGACTAATTTAAATGTGATGTAATTGTTGTCCAGATTTTCTTCATTAACCTCTTAGAATAACATTTCTTTCTTTTTATTTTATTATTTTCTGAAAATAGATTTTTTTTGTTATACAATGTATCCTGTTTAGAGTTTCCCCCTTTACTCCTCCCGATTCCTTCCCTTACTTTACTTCTTTAGCTTCCTCTCTCTCCAGATACAGTTTTGTAATAGATAACAGCCAAACCTGACCAAAAATATATATATTAAGGTAAAATAAAACCCTACCACACCTAGGTTGGACCACGGAACTTAAAAGAAGGAAAAGAGCCCCAAAGGTATGCACACAAGTATCAAAGATCTACTCATTCGAACATTGAGGAGTCCCATAAAAATTCTAATTTGCAAGTTACAACATATGCAAAGAACCTGGTACAAAGTCATGTAGGCCCTGTGCCTTTTGTTTCAGTCTTTATGAGCCCTTTACTTTCTCAGTTGATTTGGAGTGTCTTGTTCTTCTGTTATTCTCCATTCTTTCTGGCTCTTATACTCTTTCTTCTTTTCTAGTGTTCCCTGAGCTCTAAGGGGAGGTATTTGATGGAGATATCCAATTTCAAATTTTGTGTTCCAAGTTCCAATCTCCCTCCCTCCCTCCCCTCTCTCCCTCCCTTCCCTTCCTCTCTCCCTCCCTCCTTTTCCCTTTCCCTCTCTCTTCTCCCTTTTCCTTTCCCTCTCCCTCTCCCTCTCCCTCTCTCAGTAATGTCCGCTTGCCTGTGGATCTCTTCATCTGTTCCCATCTGCTTTAGGAGGAAGCTTCTCTGATGATGTCTGCATAAGGCATTGATCTTTGAGTATAGCAGACTATCATTAGGAGTTATTTTAATATTTTGTACTTTTGAAAACCAGTAGTGTTTCATTTTTACCTAGGTCTCTGGGATATCTAACCTCTGATTCTTTGTTACCTAAGTAGTGTCAGGTATGGGCTCCATCTCATATATTAAGCCTAAAGTCAAATCATACATGGCTATGCTACAAACACATCGTCTGTGAAGCCATTGTGTTAGTGTATCTTACAGGGAGAAAAATTGTAGATGAGGGTTTCTGTGGTTGAGTTTGTATTTACATTCATCTTTTGGTAGCCTGCAGTGCTAGGGTAATGTGTGGTAACATGGAACAGGTCTGGAGGCTCCATGTAGACACTAGCTTGACTTCTGCATATCCAGTGAGTTGTGAGGGTATTGTCATAAGAAATGGGGCCCCTCTTTCAGTTTGCAGAGACCTGCCCATTGTCTTGGCAACAGCCTGGGTGGTTTGGGGATTTCCACGGGTCTCCCTTTGCCAAGAACTCAATGGAAGTCAACTCAGCTCCTGGCTCAAAAAGTCACTTTCTGTGACAAGACATGATCAGTTTGGACTCCGTCTTCCCCATTATAAGGGGATCTCATTAGGGTTGCATTTATATAGTTTATAATGTTTTCCTGCACTAGATTTCCTACCATCCCTCAATAGCCCCTCAATTTCAACTGTCTCTCCCTGCATTTCCTTCTTCAACCCTTTCTTCTTTCCTACTCTTAACCTGATCTTTCATTCCCTGCTATTCCCAGTCAACCTATAAAATATATTCTATTCTTCCTTCTAGGGAGATCAATGTGCATCCCACTACCCTAGTCTCCTTCTCTATATCTTAATGCTCCAGATTTAAAGTTTTTAGCTTGATTATCACTTACTTAACACCTTATCAACATATAAGGGAATCCAATCATATTTATCTTCTTGTATCTAGGTTACCTCACTCAAAGAATAAGTTATTCTAGTTCCATTCATTTTCCTGAAAATTTCCTCATGTGATTTTTTTAAAAAAAAATCTGAGTAACATCTCATTGTTTAAATATACAATATTTCATGTATGCATTTTTCTGTTGAGGAACATCTAGTTTCCATTTTCTGGCTATTATAAATTGAGAAGCGATTACCATGGTTGCCTAAGTGTACCAGTTTAGTAGGATGAAACTCCCTTTGAATATATGTACAAGAATCATATAGCTGTATCTTGAAGTAGATCTATTCCCAAAATCTGAATAAATATATTGGTTTCCATAATGGGAGTAAAAGTTTGCACTCACTCTCACAATTAAGGTGTGTTATCTCCTGTTCCAAATCCTTACTATCATGTCTTGATGATCTTAGCCATTCTCACAGGTATAAGATGAAATCACAAAGTAGTTTTGATTTGCATTTTGTGATGGTTATGGATGTTGAAAATTTCTTTAAGTGTTTCTCGCTCATTTTAGTTTAGTCTAAATAGAATTTTGTTTAGATCTATATCCAATTTTCAGTTGAATTATTTGCTGTTTGAAATCAAGTTTCTTTAGTTCTTTATATATTTTGGATACTAGTCTTCTGTATAGTATGGAGTTGGTAAAAATCTTTCCCATTTCATAGGCTGCTACTTTGTCAAAATGACAGTGTCCTTAATCTTACAGAAACTTTTAAGTTTCATAAGGTACTATTTATTAATTGTTTATCTTCATACTTGTGCTATTGGTCTCCTGTTCAGGAAGTCTTATCCTATGTCAATGAGTTCAAGGCTATTCCTCAGTTTATCATCAGATTACCTGTATCCTGTTTATGCTGAAATGTATAATCCACTTGGTATTGAGTTTAGTGCAGAGTGATAGGTATGGATCTATTTGAATTCTTCTACATGCAGACATCCATTTTTGAGCTGTATCATTTGTTGAAGTTGTTGTCCTTTTTCTAGTGTCTACTTCTGGCTTCATCAAATCTAAGGTGTCTGTCTATATATGTATTGTTTTATGTCTGGATTATCAATTTGATTACATTGAACATGTCTGTTTTATTCCAGGACTATGTTGGGGTTTTTTGTTTGTTTGTTTGTTTTAATTGCTATACCTCTGTGGTACAATTTGAAATCAAATCAGAGATACCTCTAGAAGGATTTTGTTTTCTTGTTGCTGTTGTAGTTGTTTTGCTTTTAATTCTGGATTGTTTTAGCTATCCTAGGTTTATTGAATTTTTATATGATGTTGAAAATTGCACTTTTTTTTTTTTTTTTTTTGGTTTTTTGAGACAGGGTTTCTCTGTGTAGCCCTGGCTGTCCTGGAACTCACTGTGTAGACCAGGCTGGCCTCGAACTCAGAAATCCGCCTGCCTCTGCCTCCCTAGTGCTGGGATTAAAGGCGTGCGCCACCACTGCCCGGCGAAAATTGCACTTTTAAGGTAAGTGAAAAATTGTGTTGAAATACTGATGGGTACTGCATTAAATTTGTAGATTGCTTTTAATAGAATGGCCATTTTCATTATGTTAATTCTACTCTTCCATAAGAAGGGGAAATCTTCATCTGCTGATATCTTTGTCAATTTCTTTCTTCAAAGACTTGCATTTTTTTTTCATACAGGTCTTTCACTTCCTTGGTTAGAGTTTCTCCACTATTCTGCATTTTTTTCAAAGATTTACTCCACTTGATACCTTTATGTTGGTACAATATTCCTTCCCCAACCTGTGTATTAATTTTAAGAGTTCTGGATTTTCTCTGTGACTCTGACAAACACTAGGACCAAAAGCAACCAGTAGGACAAAATGTTGTATTTTGCCTCACATTTTCAATTCACTCTCTGCCATTGAGGAAAGTTGAGGCAGGAGCTCAAGCTGCAACTCAGAAATCACCCATGGAAGAATATTTCTTGCTTTGTTCTAGGGATAGCTAGCACTCTGCTAGCTTCTAATCAGCCAGGTTCACCTACAGTGGGATGGCACTGTCCACAGTGGGTTGGGATCTCCCACATCAACCATCAATCAAGACAATTCCTCATAGACAAATGCAAATCTCTCATTATCAGTTCCCCCACTGAGTCAAAAAGAAGTAAAATCTAGTAGCATTATAGTATATAGAGTTATCACCAGAAAAATAACAAATGTCTCATATCTATTATGTTTATCCTACTTAATAGGCATTAGTGAGCATTGATATTGTAAAAATTGTAAAAATCTTTCTGATTATAAAAAATCTCTTTATCAATGCAAATGCACAGTTTATTGCTTCCTGCACTAGTAGAATATCAGCTCAGACAAAGCATTTTTGGATTTATAAAAACTTTCTAATAAACAATATGTAAACTTGTAAATTCATATTTTGTATTTTTTTACATTTTTTAGTTTAATGTATAGATTTTCAACTTAAAGATAATCATTATACAAGATTTTATGATTAATAATGCATTTAATAATGAAATAAAATCTGTATAAACTGCATTTTTCATTGATTGTTTAAATACAGAATTTTAAGTGTTTGCTCATAGAATAAATGCATGGATAATTAAGTATATTTCTTCCTGTCTTTCAAACTTCCATTATTTTTATGCTGTTAGAACTTGTAAGTACAGTTACGAAAAGAGCTATGCTTCCAGAGTCAAGTTTGACTCTCCTAGTAGTTCATGCATACACATGGTTTGACTATCACCCAACACAAACAAGATGAGAAAGGAAGCATGAGAGATGAAATATAAACACCAAAATTACTTTGAGATTATTCAAAATGTCAAATCTTTCAAGAGGATTAGTATGAGTGCATAAGTTTCTACATAATATCAGAAGGAACTGTGCTGCCTCTGTAAACTATCACCATTCCATTCTTGATTCAGATTATTTAATTTGAATTCTGGGTTAGTTTGAATGAAAATGGCCTTATAGACACATAGGAACTGGCTTTATTGGGAGGTATGGCCTTGGAGGAATTGGGTTACTGGGGCAGGCTTTGTGGTCTCCGAAATTCAATTCAGGCTGAATGTGGCTCACTTCTCTTTCTGCTTCCTCCAGATCCAGATATAGAACTCTCAGGTACCTCTCTAGCACCATGTTTGCCTGAGTTCTTTAATGCTTTGCACCAGGAGGATAATGGCCTACGCCTCTGATCTGTAAGCCAGCCGAATTAAATAGTTCTTTAATAAGAGATAACATGGCCATGGTGTCTCTTCACAGCATTAGAAACCCTAAGACAAATTCTTCATATTAAATATAGTGTCTCACTCCCTTATCTGTATCTTGAAAATAAGATGAAAGGGAAAATCATCTTTCTTACCAGAAGTCTGATGTATATATTTTTACTTTCTTCTTTCCAAACTAAAAACCTATATTTATTAGAATAATCACATTTCTTTGACCATAACATAGTTTCGTTGAGCGGTAGAGGACAGTGTCATGCTCGACTGTTAAGTATGTCGGTCCTCTCAAGAACCAGGGCCATCAAGTAATTCCACCACTCTGCCTGCAGAGTATTATATTAAAATATTATTGTTTTAAATATTTTTTACCACATCCTCAAGCTATCTTTTCTCACTTTGTAGCTGAGAAAAAAATTACCCAAGTACAACACTAGAATGAGATGTTATTAATTGAGCCTGCTACAAAGATTCTCTATGTATTTCCTACCGAGACATGTACAAGGAAAGCAAAATCAATTCTGAGCTATGCATACATTGTTCTACAACTTCATAATTTCTGTGGATTTGTTGCTTATTTGTTTTCAGTATCAAGCTCAGTAATGTTTTCTCTGAGAAACAAGACTACCAAGACCATAATTAGACCTGAATAAATTCTGACAATGAGAATGAGAGACATACAGGGAAAGCCAATACAAATCATCATTATCACAAGAGAAAAATAATTAAAAAACAAGGAAATCAATAGAGATATCTTAATCTCATTAAGTGATTAGTAAGTAAAAACACCCTGTAAAAGGAAAACACTATATATTATATACCTGAGTAGAATTTGAAACACTGGATTGTTATGTTTGTATTGTTTTATTCCTAAAATTAAAAAAAAAATATGGAATGAATGGAAAAGAAAGGCAAAAGTTTAACAAATTGCTATCATTAAAACCCAAAATAAAAATTCTCCCAGTTATATTTAAAGCCTAGGATATACAATAAATTGTTTTCTGAGAAAACATCTCCCAAATTATAACTATTTAAATTTTTAAATAGTTTAAATTTTTAAATACACCCAGAATTATCAAGTTCTAATTATGTAGTAATTTATTAATTTATTTGGTAATTTACTGTCATTTATTTATTTGGTAATTTACTGTCATTTATTTAGGGCCTGCGATGTTACGTGCCCTATGATTTCACTTACAGTAAGAATGGAAGAGAGAAAAGAAGAGCCACATGAACAAACTGAAGAAACTTACTTTGCGTATTATTAAGGGAAACAGACCCAGGGTACAGCAAGATAAAGCTGCCATAAGACTCAGACATTAATTTATGCTGGGATATGACTTTTTTCAACTTTATTGGTTATTTTATTTGTTCACATTTCAAATGTTATCCCCTTTTCCAGTTTCCCCTCCACAAGCCCTCATCCCCTCCTCCCTCTCCCTGCCTCTGTGAGGGTGCTCCCCACAAACCCACCCAGTCCTTGCTCAGCGGCCTAGCATTACCCTAACATGCATCATTAAGCCTTCGCAGGAACAAGGGGCCCCCCTCCCAGTGCTGCAAGATAAGGAAATCTTCTGCTATATATCCAGCTGGAGCGATAGGTAACCCCTGTGTACTCTTTGGTTGGTTGTTTAGTTCCTGGGAGCTTGAGGATGGGGGTGGGGTCTGGTTGCAAACTCCTTCAGCTCTGACAGTTCTTCCCCTAACTTTCCCATTGGCGTCCCTGTGCTCAGTCCAAAGTTTGGCTGTGTACATCTGCATCTGTATTGGTCCGGCTCTGGCAGAGTCTCTCAGGGGACAACTATACCAGGCTCTTGTCAGTAAGCACTTCTTGGTATCAGCAATAGTGTCTGGATATGGTGTCAACAGATGGCATGTATCCCTAGGTGGGGCAGTCTCTGGTGGCCTTTCCTTCAGTTTCTGCTCCACTCTTTGTCCTGCATTGCCATCCATTTGCATGCGAATTTCATGAAATCATAGTTTTTAATACCTGAGTAGTACTCCATTGTGTATATGTACCACAATTTCTGTATCCACTCCTCTGTTGAGGGACATCTGGGTTGTTTCCAGGTTCTTGCTATTATAAATAAGACTGCTATGAACATGGTGGATCATGTGTCCTTGCTATATGTTGGAGCATCTTTTGGGTATATATCCAGGAATAGTATAGCTGGGTCCTCAGGTAATACTATGTCGAATTTTCTGAGGAAATGACAGACTGATTTCCAGAGTGGTTGTACCAGCTTTCAATCCCACAGCAATTGAGGAGTGTTCCTCTTTCTCCATATCCTCACCAGCATCTGCTATTATGTGAGATTTTGATCTTAGCCATTCTGACTGGTGTGAGGTGGAATCTCAGGGTTTCTTATCAAACTGGAAAGTTATATTGAACCTGAAAATGATTTCATATTGATCAAGAAATGGAAGACTATCTCCAAAACAAGAAATTTCATGCAAAAAGGAAGTCATTAAATAGGCTTTAAAATTATTTTCTAATATGATTAACTGTACAGTAACAGATACATGTATACATAACATTCTATGCATATGCCTATGTGTATATATATATATATATATATATATATATTTGTGTGTGTATGTATGTGTCTGTATTTATATAAAACAGTAATATGCAGCAGTAGTAGAGAATGGGTACAGATATTCTGGAAAATGTCCTAAACTGGTAACTGTAATATATAAATAACTGGTTTTTTGCACAGAAAATGGGAAGTTTTGTTTTATTTATCATTTTATTTTATTTTTTCAACATTTATTGTTTTATTTTGTGTGTGTGTGTGTGTTTGTGTGTCTGTGAAATCTGCATCATCTCTTCTTCTTTCCGTATCTGCCATTCACCCTCCTCAAACAAAAACAGGACTAAAGGCATCCACATTATGGGAGGTGGGAAAATGAGGCATAGAAAACACTTGGGACTTGAAGAAAGTATTTCTGGAGAAGCTAATTCTCTGCAGTAATACAGGAGCAACATACAAGGACAAACATGCGACATATAGTTATAGTTAGGACTAGAGTTGCAAGGTTTAAAGAAATGAAAATCTACATAATCTCTTCGTGGATAAATATTGGGGCAAGGAGAAAGTTTCTCAGGGAGAGTTAGAGAAGAACGAACATGGTGAAGACTTACTTTGCATTCATGCTAGTAGATATGCTGGGGCTAAAATGATGGCTGCATTTTTTTGGAACCTCTTCTTAGACTTTGACAAATTTATCTAATGATCAATTTTGATTCTGGGAAAACATTATTTTTGCCTGAAAATGCAGCCAACATTCATTCACATTCAGAGAACATTTGGTGGTGATTAAAGTTGCTTTCAGATGAACTGAAAAATGAAAGACTAGAAAGTGAAGACAGTCAAGATGGACCATGGGCAAACATAGTCTAAGGCACAACAGAGGAGGCAGTGCCTGACAGGAGGTGGAAGGAACTTGGCAGTCAAGGGTGTTTATGCAATGCAAAGTGATCCATTAGCCATAAAGCAGACAAATGGGTTGCTGTTAGCATATGGTGAAGATGCATAAAACACAGACCATTAGTCTCTTCAAAGAAATGATCATTGAAATCTTTACATAAATAATTACATGAGTTGTAGGACATTTGTAAACAGTAAACTTTCAAAGGTAGTTTGTAATCTCACATTTCACTTTCCAGTATGACACTATTTTTAAATCATTAACCTAAATACACCAAAAATGAAGGAAAAAACCCATTGTAAAATGTAAAATAATAGGAAAAAGAACCCAAACATAATAAGAAGAAATGATTGTGTCATTAGAATATACTTCTTTTGACATGAGCATGAGTGCAATTAAATGGTGGATGTACAGAAACAATGAAGAAAATAAAATAGGAGTAGACTATTCTTATTTCTATTAGTATATTGTAGGATCCCCTTTCCAGTTTTCTTCTTCTATTAAGGAGACAAGATACCTTTGAAATATGTGTTGCCCTATTTATAAATGCACTTTTGATATATATGGGTGCAGCCTAAGGTAACATTTTTGATGTTAGATTGGAGACTACATTTTTTCCCAAATAATGATTTTCATTTCCCTGATTATCAGATATATCTGAGTGAAGTTCAACAGAGCCTATATATATATATATATATATATATATATATATATATATATATATATATATATATATATATATATGCAATAATATTCAAATATATTTCTCATTGTAGTTTTTAGAAGCACAAGACAATGAATTAGAAGAGCTGATCTGGTGAAGATTTTATTCTGTTCTCTTAAGAATGATGTTTTCAGGACATGCAATGCAGAACAGGTACTATGCTTGTTTTCTGGCTGTCTCTTTTCTGGGTTGGGGGTGAAGGCTTCTTCTGTCTTGCCAGTACTAACAAAAGAGCCACTAGACGACTCAGTTTCACTGTTGCATCTTCAATCAAATTCCGCCAAAAACCAACCAAAATCAAAATCAAACAACAACAAACCTAGAACATTGGGACTGTTATGTCTTGTAAAAAAGAAGGAGCCCATATATGCTTTAAAGAGCAAGATATGGTTTGGTGAGAGTGAGAGGGGTGTCTCTTTTGGCCTTGCTGAGGCATCACTTCTCCCTGAGGTACCAGCTAGGAATGGAGGGAGGGAGGGAGGGAGAGAGAGAGAGAGAGAGAGAGAGAGAGAGAGAGAGAGAGAGAGAGAGAGAGAGAGAGAGAGAGGGAGCGGGGGGGGGGCAGGGAAGACTAGAAACACATGAAGGGAAAGGAATGGGGAGGGGAGAGGGGAGAGGATAGAAAGGGGTCGTGAAGAGAAGAGTGTCAGAGAGAATAAAAGAGTGAAGTGGGGCAAACAGCCCCCTTTATAGTGAGTCAGGGCTACCTGGCTGTAGCTAGGCAACTGTTCAGCAGAGCCTATAAGGAATGTTAACAGAGACTGTAATCAAGTACACGGTACTTAAATTTGAAGACAAAAATCAATATGATCTAGTTGATGACCCTTCATGAACTTGTATTTTTTTAGTATCTCAGAAACTTTTAGTATTATTTCCACACTGATATATCCAAACTATTCCTTTAGTTTTCCAAGATATCATGGCATTTTCCCCACTTTGCAATCATACCATTAATATTTTAAAACATTATTTATTTTGTTAGATCAGTTTTAAAATATCTCATATCTTCCTCCCAAACTCCCATGTTAACCTGCTCCTTGCTTATTTTTCCCAAATTTATGGTGTCAAATTTTTAAATTCTGTGACACATACACACACATACAACTAGATAGGTGTGTATTTTCTAAATATGTAAAAACAACCTGCTTAGTCTATATAATGTTACTTATCTGAGTATTTCACTATTGATAATTTGGCATTGTATAATCAATTGGATAGTCCTTGGTGTGGACTTCCTTGGGGAACATTTTATATATATATATATATATATATATATATATATGTATATATATATATATAATAAATATGTATATATATTTATTGGTTTTACCAATATATATTATATATATATACATATATATATATATATATATATGTATATATATATATATATATTGGTTTTAAGGCGTTTATTGTGTAAAGGCAGAAAGGCAGAGAGATAGAGAATAGAGAAGCAGAGGTTGGCCATGGCCATGTGTAGAGAGAAGGGAAGGGAATGTGGAGAAAGGGGACACAAGGGAATAAGAGGCAAGAGAAAGAACAAGAGAGAACACAATGTTTTCATGACTGACCATTTGGTATTGGAGAACCAATTGGTTTGCATTTCACTGGTAAGACTATTTCTCTTGCCCTCGGTATTCTGTACTTCCTTTTAGATCTCTATATTGGTTTGGGTCTTCCTGAGCATTCCCCATCCACATTAGCACATCTACCAGTGCCATCTTCTATAGCTCTTGTTCAGAAAGCCACATTGGTGAGATTTAATGAGCATAGCATGGATATTCTGCTATTACAAGTAAGACATATATATGTATACATTAAAGCCCCAAAAGTTTTGTCTAATTACATGGATAGTAGAAAAAGAAATAATTAGAGTCCACACTTCTGAATAGTTTTCTCTTCAGTACAAACATATTTCTCACATCTCTATACATTTGGATTATTGTTCAGTGTTTATTACAATTCTGAAAGCTTAATAAGTAGTTCAATAAACAGATTTTTCTGTTTTGTTTTACTTTCCTTTATTAAAAAATTTTGTTATTTCGGGCTGGCGAGATGGCTCAGTGGGTTAAGAACACTGCCTGTTCTTCCAAAGGTCCTGAGTTCAAATCTCAGCAAGCACATGGTGGCTCACAACCATCTGTAATGAGATCTGACGCCCTCTACTGGTGTGTCTGAAGACAGCTACAGCGTACTTACATATAATAAAAAAATCTTAAAAAAATTATTCCATTTTCATTATTAGTTCTTAAAAATGCTATGTCAAGAAAACTACTATATAAACTTCTAATACAGACCAATGACCTTAGGTTACTGTGTGTGAGATCGACCCTAGGCTTAGAGGAGTTGCAGTCTCTTGCCCACACTGCAGCATTGCGTGGTGTGCTTCTCTGGCTTAGTGCTTATCTACTCTAGTTGGAAATCTTGCTAAACTCCAGACACCTTGTGGTTTTATGCTTCTGCCTTCCAATTCATCCTCCATGACTCCTTTGCTAACAAGCAAAGGAATAATTTACTTCTACATCAATTCAATTTTAAAGCAATAATAGCTGTTTCTCAAAAAAAAAAAAAAAGAATAAATGTTCTTATTCTGTGAAGACAGTCCAAAATATAGTTGGATTTTAATTAAAGTGTTAGTAAGTTGATGGCATTAATAAAGTAAAATTAGGTAATCTTTTAAATCATATTATATCATTGTTTCAGTGGGTTTTTTTGTAAGATTTAATAAACATACTGACATTTATTCTGCCATGACAATAAAGTATCTATTGTAGAAAGACATGGCCTGAATTTACCTTGTTGTCAATTTAAATTTTCTCCTACATCAATTTCACCGTCTCAATACACATTTACACACAAACACACACACACACACACACACAATTACTACACAAACACATACACACACACACACACAGAGAGAGAGAGAAAGAGAGAGAGAGAGAGAGAGAGAAAGAGAGAGAGAGAGAGAAGAGATGGATATATATACATAAATGCCTCTATGTCTCACATAAATATTTATAATTTCATATAAAATGAAAATTTATTATTTAATTTTGTTTAACCATAGAGTGAGAACATAGAGAACAAATGCAATAACATTTTTCATTGGGTTCATGGATGTTTTAAAATATATTTATTGTGAGAACTGTTAGCAATATTGTTCAGTTCAAATTCTTTAAGACTGGATAATAAAGTAGTGAGTACTAACCAAATCACCTCACTGAAAGACACAGCAGCAGCACAAGACAATACAGACTTGATCTGAAAAACAAGGATGAAGCCATGACCAATTTGTTTCAGGGTTCAACCCTTCTTTGTACTGTTATGAACAAATGGCTTTAGTCATTTTCTAAGTGAGACTGTAAAAATTACCATTAATACCTATTTTTTCTATTTCTAGCAAAAGTGCAAAGGCAAGCAGCTGTGCATAGGACCATATGTTTCTTATTAAGGAAAGATAGCTCTGTGTGTATGGGATGCAGAAACATTCGGGTGTGTGCGACCGAAAACATCTGATGTGTGAGATTCAGCCACTACCTGCCAACTTGTATCCAGACTTCATATATCTAGAGTTACTCATCATTTTCAGACCCTGAAGGTGCATATGAGACAAAGGGATACTATCACTTTAATATAAATAGATATGGCATTCTTGGGTATTATGCATATATTTCATTTCACTTTTTTTTGCTATGAAATTGTCAATGTCAGTGTTTCATTAAATTGGCTTTGTGAGAGAAAAGAGAAACAAAATTAAAGTTTGGTCTCCTTTAGTAAAACTAGCTTTGAACTAGAAATATTTTTAATTTCATATAAAATGAAAATTTACTATTAATTTTGTTTAGTGTAATACTATACGTATGTACATAATTTACTCCAAAGCTCAGCAGATTCAAAACATAAGCTCACTTGAACATGAAAGGCTATTAGCCCTGACCCTTACTAGGGATGACAAGAGCTCTCATTGCCTTTCCACTGATTTTATATGCCTTCTAGAAGAGCAAGCAATTTCTACTAACAGAGAATAGATATTAATCAGATATTAATAAAATCAATCAATGTATTTCTGAGAACAAAAGTCACTTATAAAGAACTTTACATAAAAGTAATCTTTATCTTAGACAACATTATTAGCATGTGTTGGAAACCTAGAATTCTTCATAGAAATGAAAATCTACTTTTAATATAAAGATCATCACATATAAATTTTAAGTTTAACTCCTTGTATGGAAAATAAGAGAAGAAAACAGATGACATGGATCTGTTAGAAAAGTCTATTCCGAACACTCTAGTGAAGATAGAAGGATATAAATATCTATATAAAGTAGTCCTTTGACTTCCACTCATATACTATACAGAAAATACATACACACACACACACACACACACACACACACATACACAATAATTGTATTTTTTTAAAAAAAAGAGCACACATTTCTTCCTTTTATCATTGTAATTTGAAGTCATTGTTCTGTTATTTTGAAATATTGGCCAATCTTTTATTTTAATAGAATTCAGTTGCCTTGTTTTCAAAATGTCTTTCTCAAAGATAAGGAACTATGTCTTTCAAAATGAACCATCAAGAAAGATAATTTCTTGTCTCCTAGTTTCTTTTGGAGAGAGCAATCTAACTTCAGTGGGTGTCTTATTGTTATAAAATTATGTCTTGTCATAAGGCAGTGAAAAAATATTTTCCTCTGGATTAAGATAATTAGCAAATACACAGACCTGGTTTTTTAATTATCAGGTACATATAAGATGAATTATCCATGGCTATTGGTGCTGTCATCTGTATTGAGTGTGGCTCCGTGTTTATCTTGGGTGCATGTGTCTAGTTTATATCAGTCTGCCTTTACATGGGGAACCTTGTTTTTTGTCTTGTCTTACAAGCCTTTGCTATAGTCTTCGATGCACATCACACTCTGGTTTACTGCATACTCAGAATAATTATTTTCTTACAGCTTTGCACTTAGGAAGAAGTTTGCTGGGCCTCAATCAATTTCATTAGTAATTATGTATCCTCCACAGGGATCATCTAATAGAAATAGAAGATTCGCTCTCTTATTTTATGAAGACAACATAAGTATAAATTCAAATGTATATTATAGCTATCTCATTCATTCTAAATTTTAGATCATAATCTCACACCATTTAAAAATTATCTCTCTATTGTTTATAAGTGGCTAGCTCAAAGAGCTATTTGTTTTTCACTGAACATTTAGATTAATATTGCTTTTGCTTATTTCTTAGTAACTACGGATCTTGTCTGGTTTATTAAACACTATAGCAATAGCTTCTCTGTCTCCCTGCACTTGATCAGCAGTTGACTGGAAAATGTTTGATGTGTGCACTGTGAAATGCTGGTATCTTCCCTAGTTCGAGACAGGAAGCAATGAAGCAGAGAGGAGGGAGAAGTTTCCTAAAGCAAATTCTGCTCCGCTGCTCATTGCCTCTGACAGGCTTCACTGTGAGTGAGGGATAGACAGGGATGAGTGTGCAGGCTGACTCTGGCAGGGAAAAGTATAACATGGAATAAGTGAAGTTAGAGAAGTTTCTTTAGTCAAGCCTGAATTGACTAACATAAATGTGTAAAAGGCAGAATTAATATTTATCACTTCATTTCCCAGAAACCATTCCTCATTATGTTATATTATCTAAGATCAATATCCTGGATAATTTTTCTACTTTTCAAGTACAGTTATTTATTTTTGTCTGTTTTTTATAGTGAAAAAGTAAAGTAGAGAATTTTTTACAAAGTACTACTATAGCTTATTTGATAAATTAATTTTAGTTTGTCTACCAGGATGCAAAATCTGGCCTGTTAGTGATAATAAAACAAAAACAATGACATAAAGACTAGGAATACAGAAGATAGGAAACAAAGTATTACAATTAAACATTAAGATCAAATTTTTATTTCCACTCCATTCTTACCAACAATATTATGAATATTTAGTGAAAAATAAAGATAATTAATATTGCTTTTAGCTTGACACTACAAACTAAACAGATTCTGTGGCCCAGCTGAAAGTATCCGAATGAATTTGAGCAATATATTTTAAACCTAAAACATAGGGCACCAGAAAATAATTCACACTTTAATTATGAACCTACACTCACATCTTGAAAGCAGCTTATCTATCTGCAGACCTTGATCCAGCACAAAGCTGGTGACAAACCATGAAAAAAGAAAAGGATTTTTAACCTCCTTGATTTTTACATCCTAAAGTTGTAAAGTCAGGATACCACTCCTACTTCTCTTCAGCCTCCAATTACTTCTTCTTTATCTGTTCTTTTATTTTCACTGAAATCTAATGAGATAATATGTATGTAAAATGTTTGTGTTTAATTCTCTCTCTCTCTCTCTCTTTCTCTCTCTCTCTGTGTGTGTGTGTGTGTGTGTGTGTGTGTGTGTGTGTGTGTATGTGTGTGTGTGTGTGTGTATTTTATGCATGTAGAGCAATGTTCGATGACAGGAATTTTCCTTAGTTGATGTCCACTGTAATTTTTGATACAGGGCTTCTCACTTAACATGGAGCACACTCATTTCCTAAACTAGCTTGCTAAAGGATCCAGGGATACCCCCTCCATGCTCCTATTTGTGGAGATAACATGTGTATGTCACCACACCGACTTTTTATGTGAGTTCTGAGGATCAAAACTCAGGTTCTAATGCTTCTGTGGGAAACATTCACCTTCTCCCCAAGCCCCAGACAATGCTGTGTAGAACACACAGAACTGCGCAGCTGACATTTGCCATCCTTTAAAGCTGACGAGTCATAGATTTTTCCCTCACCTTCATTAGTAGGTTTCTGTTATTTCTTGAGCTCCATTAGCCTAGACTTCTTTTCAGAACCTCAACACTTTTTTGCTTTAGAAGGATAAATGGTCCAACAGGAGAAGGTCACGAAAACCCACATTTACTTCTTCCTAAAGTATTTATATACAAATATAGTTTGGTTCTTCTCAGAAGATATAAGTGAATGGATTTCTTCCATCTAATTTACTTATTTCTCCTTAGGTTTTGAAAACCTTCACCTTATTTTTTAGGTTTAAAGACAAAAACTACATTTCTACCCAGGTATGTACACATCAGAGTAAGATAGGACACACTAGACGTAAAAGTCTTAATTTATTTGGATTGTCTGTGTCTTGTGCAAACCAGGGATTGCCTTGCCATTTTCATCACACACACACACACACACACACACACACACACACACACACGGAGAGGGATAGATATTATGCTCTGTAATATTCTTTAATGGAATAATTAAGATAGTGAACTGGTCATGCAAACATGCTCTGTTCTGTACCAACTTTAAGCAGTGCAGACTACTATACCAATTGTCACATAGTTCAGTCCATATCTTTCCCTATATCTGACATTCTAACCAGATATATAAAAGCTCCCATACTTTAAGTGTCACCATCTTTCTGGTTAAGAAAGGGTGAGGTCTTCACTATGTCCTCCTACCCTCAACTCCTCAGTTCCTTAAGAATTGATCAGTTTCATTCTTAAGATCTCCATACTACTGCAGCATCCACTTCCTGGTACATCGGAGTGGAAACTGGGTTTCAACATTTGAATTTGGAAGCCACAATAATAGCAGAGTCAAGCACAGGGAATGGAAATCCTGCACAGTCCTCTTGAGCAAGCCTCTTCAACAACTGTATCAGTGAATCTGTACAATGAATTATAATGCATCTCTGTTTCACATTCCCATAATCCATTGAGGTGGTGCCAGAGTACAATAAAAAGGAGAACTGAAAATCAAATTAAAGTACAAAGTAACAAATATAAGCAAGTGACAGGAAGAACTGGACAACATGTACTCATTGGTCATGGATGAATTTCTAATAACTTAATTTTTTTTAAGTTTTACACTGTGGAAGTGGAGAGTATGGCACATGATCCTTTATGAAATTGCTATCTCGGGAAGAACACAGAACATGGTCTCCTAAGGGGAAGTTCATTAAGCACTACATATTACTGCCAAAAAGAAAACAACCCAGAATCATTACCTTAAGGTCTATCTAAAAAGGCTAGAATAATTACATTTTGGGGCAATTTTTTTGTATGTAATACAACCCCAAATTTCAAATGGCTTGATGGTATTTACACAAAAAACATGGGTTTAATACTAAAGTAACTTTTCATAAATGTATGTGATGCATTCTGAGTTGTTGGTGTAGACAAAATTATTTATAGAAGTGTCTAGATTAGCTATCATCCAAAACTTTTTTGAAATGTGAATAATTTTGTCAATTCAAGATATTTACAAAGGATGAAGAGCAACAGAGAATTCTCTGATGAAATCCTGTAATGCTGATTCCTGGGAAGCTGATGGAAACTTCATTCATGTAAATTAGAAATCAGACAATGAATAACTATGATCAAGATTTCCTGTGGTTTCACAGCTGATTCAATTTCAGCCCATTAATGATACCAAGTGGGTCAAACTTTATTTCAAGTTCATCTTCTTTTGTGTATCAAATTATACCAAATAACATCAGCACTCAAGGGACGTCTCACAGTATGAAGATGTCTTTGTTCTAAACTCTGATTTCAAGATGCAAGTTGTTATGCATTCTGAACAACAATTTTCCACTATACTAGACTTGTAATTTCACCTTCTGTCATGTAATACTTAGTAGCTATGTGTTTATTAGAAAACAAATATTTAAGTTAGCACTGCTAAAAACTAAACTATGAGCTGTAAGTATCAACCAACAGAAACAATAATTTGATTTATCTAAGCAGATTATTAGTCCTGCTTGAAGGAAGAGACACAGTACCTTTGCTCTCCGCAGAATAGCGTGACCCCAGAACTGGTAAATGCACAGGAGGGAGAGGGCAATTAGAGCATCATTTCTTTCAGTTTCTCTTTTTCTCATTTGGTATAGAGGTCACATGTTTGACACATATGCAAGGGAGGTCAGAAGAAATAGCTGGTACAACTTCCAGATGAGCAAGCACTATTTACATTCAGAAACATTCAGACAGGATTCCTTGATGGCGAGGTTCTAAGATGTATGTTGGAGGTGCATGTCCTTGTTGTTTTAATCTTTAATTACCACAAAACCCACAACACTTATCCAGGCTGTTTGTGCCTTGCAGGGGATGCTTGAATGAGAAACAGATTACTTGGAAGTTCTTCACTTTGAAGGTGTATTGGTTACAAATATGCACTGCTTTAAGCTCTCTTCTTTGTCTTGCATGGGAGACATTGCTTTTACTTGAGTAGCATACCACTGCTTTTATATTTCTATAATCTGCATATATGAAAGCTGATGTTTAAAGCTATATTCATGAATGAGACGATTTGCTTGTTGTTGACATTACCCTGGCAGGTTGACCTCATCTGTGAACCTCCCAAGGACCCATACACTCACTCCCAACTTCTTCCTTTCTGCTCCCCAAGTAGACTATGGTAGTTTTGGTGGGAGTTCAATCCTGTGCTTAGCTTTGTATCTTCATTGTTTTTTCATGCAGTCTTTGAAATGACTTACTGTCTCTTCTGCCTTCACATTCGCTCATTCACTGTTTTGTTGTATATGATAAATTCCTTGTTCACATTAAAACAGAAAACTTTTTTTTTATTTTTTTTATTTGTACCTCATTACTACAATTACTTCTGTAGGATATTTGCTTTGTAGTTTCTGTGTTATGGGTACAAGAGTGTCTGTGAGTTTCTTTACCACTCAGTCTGTCTTCAAAATCACAGTGAATATATGTTTTAAACTAACTCAAAACTGATGTTCATGCTTAACAGGTGTCTCTTACTAGGAGTTTGCTAAATTGATTTTCTAGTCACTATACTTGCTACTTTTTCATGGAGAATAACACATGATTATATACTTACTTCAGTGGATTCCTAATGGATATTATGAAAGCAATGAACAAAATAATATTTATATTGTTTTGATTATTGGAATATGTTATATTGAATTACATGCTGATATGACATACACATTGATTGTGGCTGAAATTATATGAAGTTGTATGGCTTTCAAATTGAAAATTAGAAATGAATTTATAGCTCTTTAAACATTTTCACAATTAAGTCACAGTTATAAATATGTATGCTTCATAAAAATTCAAGAAATGAATGTGATTCATTCATTGTACACACACACAACACAAATACATACATACATAGGTGTATGTGTATATACAAGCTAATGCGACAATGTAAACCATATTGAGAACTTGTCCAGAAATAAGCAATGTGACCTTTATTTATAAACAAATAATATAAACTCAAATATGTATTTCTATATAGAGATCCGTTTATCATATATATTGCAAAACAATGTATAAGAGGCAACAAATGTTTGAATACAAGAAAATTAAATTATATTAACTTGTCTTTAGTGTTTTTCTATTTGGCATATTTGCATAGTCTGCATTTTTATATTAGATACTTTACTTACTGATGTGACAAAATACAAAACAAAGCAACATAAAAGGTACAGTTTATATTGCCATGCAGTGAGAGAATGCAATCGACTCTAGAGTGAAGTGATGGCCACAGGAGTGCTAGGAGTCTGGTCGCATTGTGTCTACAACAGAAAACAGATGTCTTAGTTAGGGTTTTACTGCTATGACCAAGACAAGTCTTGTAAGGGCAACACTTAATTAGGGCTGACTTACAAGCTCAGAGGTTCAGTCCATTATCATGAAGGCAGGAACATGGCAGCATGCAGGCAGGCCTGGTGCAGGTGGAGCTGAGAGTTCTACATCTTCATCCGAAGGCTTCTAGCAGAGTACAGTCTTCCAAGCAGCTAGGCCAAAGGTATTATAGTGCATGCCCACAATGACACGCCTACATCAACAAATCTACACCTCTCTACAGTGCCACTCCATGGACCAAGCATATAAAAATCACAGCAGAGAAACCTGAAAGCCGTAGTTCTGCATCATTTTTTTGATGATGATGTGAACTAATGTCACCAATATTAACAATGTTCTTCCATCTTCTGTTTTTCTGTTGTAGAAAATTCTTCACACATATATGCATAAACTTTTCATACTGGCTGCTCCATGCCATCAACTTAAAAATGTTAATCATCACAATTGTTCTAGGTATAATTTAAATATGTTTTATGTCTTAAAGAACAGTATTAAAAGTAATATTTTCTTTACATGTGAATGATAAAGTTTTTAAAGAAATTATGTGAAAGATATGTGTGTGTTCATGTTTATTCACTTTTCTCTTATTAAATTAGATATTTTCTTTATTTACATTTCAAAAGATATTTCCTTTTCCGGTTTCCCCTGCGGGGGAAAAAAACTGTTCTCTCCCTGCTCCCCCTGTTCATGAACCCACCCTCTCCTGCTACCTGACCCTGGCATTCCCCTACACTGGGGCATAGAACATTCACAGGACCAAGGACCTCTCGTCCCATTGATGACAGACTAGGCCATCCTCTGCTATACATATGCAGCTGGATCCATGAGTCCCACCATGTGTACTCTTTGGTTGGTGATTTAGTTCCTAGGAGCTCTGAGGGTACTAGTTAGTTCATATTTTTGTTCCTCCTAAGGGGCTGCAAACCCTTCAGCCATTGGGTCCTTTCTCTAGCTCCTTCATTGGGGACTCTGTACTCAGTCCAATGGATGGCTGTGAGCCTCTACTTCTGCATTAGCCAGGTACTGTCAGAGGCTCTCAGGAGACAGCTATATCAGGCTCCTGTCAGCCAGCACTTGCTGGCATCCACAATGGTGTCTAGATTGGGTGATTGAATATGGGAAGGATTCCCAGGTGGAGCAGTCTCTGGATTATCCTTCCTTCAGTCGCTGACCCATAGTTTGTCTCTACAACTCCTTCCATGGGAATTTTGTTCCCCCTTCTAAGAAGGATCAAAGTATTCTCACTTTGGTCTTCCTTCTTCTTGAGTGTCTTGTGGTTAGTGGACTAATATCCACTTATCAGTGATTGCATATCATGTGTGTTCTTTTGTGATTGGGTTACTTCACTCAGGATGATATTCTCCAGATCCATCCATTTACCTAAGAATTTCATAAATTTCTTCATTTTATTAGCTGAATAGTACTCCATTGTGTAAATATACCATATTTTCTGTATCCATTCCTCTGTTGAGGAACATCTGGGTTGTTTCCAGTTTCTGGCTTTTATAAAGAAGGCTGCTATGAACATAGTAGAGCATATGTCCTTATTGCATGTTGGAGCATCTTCTATGTATACACCCAGGAGTGGTATAGCTGGGTCCTCTGGTAGTAAAATGTCCAATTTCCTGAGGAACTGCCAAACTGATTTCTAGAGTGGTTGTACCAACTTGTAATCCCACTAACAATGAAGGAGTGTTCCTATTTCTCCACAACATGCCAGCATCTACTGTCACCTGAGTTTTTGATCTTAACCATTCTGACTGGTGTGAGGTAGAATCTCAGGGTTGTTTTGATTTGCATTTCCCTGATGACTAAGGATGTTGAAGATTTCTTTAGGTGCTTTCCAGTCATTCAGTACTCATCATTTTTTAGCTCTGTACCCCATATTTAATAGGTTTATTTGGTTCTCTGAAGTCTAATTTCTTGAGTTCTTTGTATATATTAGATAATAGCCCTCTATGGGATATAGAATTGGTAAAGATCTTTTCCCAATCTGTTGTTTGCCGTTTTGTCCTATTGACAGTGTCCTTTGCCGTACAGAAGCTTTGTAATTTTATGAGGTCCCATTTGACAATTCTTTAAACTTAGATCATAAGCTATTGGTATTCTGTTCATAAAATTTTCCCTTTTGCCCATGTGCTTGAGGCTCTTCCCCACTGTCTTTTCTATTATTTTCAGTGTATCTGGTTTTATGTGGAGGTCCTTGATCCACTTGGACTTGAGCTTTGTACAAGGAGATACAAATGGATCAATTTGCATTCCTCTACATGCTAACTGCCAGTTGAGCCAGCACTATTTGTTGCAAATGCTGCTTTTTTTCTACTGGGTGGTTTTAGCTCCATTGTCAATTCAAGTGAACATAAGTGTGTGGGTTCATATTTGGGTCTTCGACTCTATTCCATTGATCCACCTGCCTGTATTTGTATCAATACCTTGCAGTTTTTTATCACAATTGCTCTGTAGTAAAGCTTAAGGTCAGGGATGGTGATTCCACCAGGAGTTCTTTTATTGTTCTAAATGTTTTTGGCTATCCTTATTTTTTTTGTGTTGTTTTTTGCTTTTTGTTTTTGTTTTTGTTATTCCAGATGTATTTGCAAATTGCTCTTTCCAAATCTGTGACAAATTGAGTTGGAATTTTGATGGGGATTGCATTGAATCTGTAGATTGCTTTCAGCAAGATGACCATTTTTACTATATTAATCCTGCCAATCAATGAGCATGGGAGATCTTTCCATCTTCTGAGATCTTCTTCAATTTCCTTCTTCAGAGACTTGAAGTTCTTGTCATATAGATCTGTCACTTCCTTAGCTAGAGTCACTCAAAGGTATTTTATATTATTTGTGACTATTATGAATGGTGTTGTTTCCCTGATTTCTTTCTCAGCCTGTTTATCCTTTGAGTAGAGGACGGCCAATGATTTGCTTGAGTTAATTTTATATCCAGCTACTTTGCTGAAGTTGTTTATCAAGTTCAGGAGTTCTCTGGTGGAATTTTTGGGGTCACTTAAGTATACTATCATATCATCAGCAAATAGTGATAATTTGACTACTTCCTTTCCAATTTGTATCCCTTTGATCTTTTGTTGTCTAATTGTTCTGGCTAGGAATTCAAGTACAATATTGAATAGGTAGGGAGAGAATGGGCAGCCTTGGCTAGTTCCTGACTTTAGAGAGATTGCTTCAAGTTTCTCTCCATTTAGTTTGATATTGGCTACTGGTTTGCTGTATATTGCTTTTACTATATTTAGCTATGAGCCTTGAATTCATGATCTTTCCAAAACTTTTATAATGAAGGGGTGTTGGATTTTGTCAAATGCTTTCTCAGCATCTAATGAGATGATCATATTTTTTTCCTTTGAGTTTCTTTATATAGTGGATTACATTGATGGATTTCTGTATACTGAATGATTCCTGCATCACTAGGATGAAGCCAACTTGATCATGACGGATAATTGTTTTGATGTGTTCTTGGATTCGGTTTGTAAGAATTGTATTAAGTATGTTTGCATCAATATTCATAAGGAAAATTGATATGGAGGCTTATTTCTTTATTAGGTATTTGTGTGATTTAAGCATTAGAGTAATTGTGGCTTTACAGAACAAATTGGGTAGAGTACCATCTGTTTTTTTTGTTGTTGTTGTTGGTGTTGGTTGTTTTTTGTTTTGTTTTATTTTGTTTGTTTGTTTGTGGAATGCCTTGAGGAGTACTCATATTAGGTCTTCTTTGAAAGTCTGATAAAACTCTGCACTACACCCATCTGGTCCTGGGCTTTTTTTGGTTGGGAGACTATTAATTCCTTTTTCTATTTCTATAGGGGATATGGGACTGTTTAGATCATTTATCTGATCCTGATTTAATTTTGGTACCTGGTATCTGTCTAGAAAATTGTCTATTTCATCCAGGTTTTCCAGTTTTGTTGAGTATAGGCTTTTGTAGTAAGATCTTATAATTTTTTGGATTTTTTCAGTTTCTGTTGTTATGTCTCCCTTTTCATTTCTGATTTTGTTAATTATGATGCTGTCTCTTTGCCCTCTAGTTAGTCTGGCTAAGGACTTATCTATTTTGCTGATTTTCTCCAAGAACCAGTGCCTGGTTTGGTTGATTCTTTGTATAGGTCTTTTTGTACCCATTTGGTTGCTTTCAGCCCTGAGTTTGATTATTTCCTGCCTTCAATTCCTCTTGGGTGAATTTGCTTCTTTTTGTTCTAGAGCTTTCAGATATGCTGTCAAATTGCTGGTGTATGCTCTTTCCAGTTTCGTTTTGGAAGCACTCAAAGCTGTAAGTTTTTCTCTTGGGACTACTTTCATTGTGTCCCATAAGTTTCGGTATGGTGTGGCTTCATTTTCATTAAACTCTAAAAAGTCTTTAATTTCTTTCTTTATTTCTTCCTTGTCCAAGTTATCACTCAGTAGAGTGTTGTTAAGCTTCCAAGTGTATATGGGCTTTCCATTATTTATGTTGTTATTCCATGGTGATCTGATAGGATGCAAGGAATTATTTCAGTCTTCTTGTATCTGTTCAGACCTGTTTTGTGGCCGATTCTATGGTCAATTTTGGAGAAGGTACCATGAAGTGCTGAGAAGAAGGTATAGCCTTTTGTTTTAGAATAAAATGTTCTATAGATATCTGTTAAATCCATTTGTTTCATAGCTTCTGTTAATCTTACCATGTCTTTGTTTAGTTTCTGTTCCCATATTCTTTCTATTGCAGAGAGTGGGTGTTGAAGTCTACCACTGTTATTGTGTGCCATGCAATGTGTGTTTGAGTTTTAGTAAAGTTTCTTTTATGAATGTAGACACCCTTGCATTTGGAGTATAGAGGTTCAGAATTGAGAGTTCATCTTAGTACATCTTACTTTTGATGGGTATGAAGTGTCCCTCCTTATCTTTTCTGATCGCTTTAGGTTGAAAGTTGATTTTGTTTGACATTAGAATGGCTACTCCAGCTTGTTTCTTGGGACCATTGTCCTGGAAAATTATTTTCTAGACTTTTATTCTATGGTAGTGTCTGTCTTTGTCACTGAGGTGGTTTTCCTGTATGCAACAAAGTGTTGAGTCCTGTTTACATATGCAGTCTGATAGTCTATGTCTTTTTATTGGGGAATTGAGTCCATTGATATTAATAGATACTAAGGAAAAGTAATTGTTTTTTCTGTCATTTTTTGTTGGAATTCTGTTCATGTGGCTATCTTCTATTAGTTTTGTTGGAAGATTACTTGCCTGCTTTTTCTATGATGTAGTTTCCCTTCTTGTGTTGGAGTTTTCCATTTACTATCCTTTGAAGGGCTGGATTTGTGTAAAAATATTGTGTAAATTTGGTTTTGTGGTGGAATACTTTGATTTCTCCATCTATGGTAGTTGAGAGTTTTGCTGGGTATAGTAGCCTGGGCTGGCATTTGTGTTCTCTTAGTGTCTGTATGACACCAGCCTAGGATCTTCTGGCTTTCACAGCCTCTGTTGAGAAGTCTTGTGTAATTCTGATGGGCCTGCTTTTATATATTACTTGACCTTTTTCCCTCACTGCTTTTAATATTCTTTCTTTGTTTTGTGTATTTGGTGTTTTGATTATTATGTGATGAGAGGAATTTCTTTTCTAGCCCAAACTATTTGGAGATCTGTAGGCTTCTTTTATGTTCATGGGCATCCTTTTTTT